>NW_004955551.1:585982-590492 GCF_000276665.1 Chinchilla lanigera | reverse complement strand
AAAAAAAAAAAAAAAAAAGAAAATGACAGCTCAAAGTATACCCTGCAAAATGAATGGTCATCGAGTATAGTTTCTGACTCTTAAAATAAGGGACTGGGGATATAGCTCAGTGGCACAGTGCCTGCCTGGCAAGTGCAAAGTTCTGAGTTCAATTCCCCGGTACAGAAAAAAAAAATGCTGACTCTTAAAACAATGGTAAAAAGGGAATGGATGTGAAAAAGGTTTCACACGTCTCCCAGAATAAACAATTCAAATCAACCAGAATAAGAGGACAGCTCCAAACAAGCTAAAGTACAACCATACTATAGGAGATAGGGAAGAAAAAATCTAACTTTAGGAAGTAATATTTTGTAAAGATGAAGACCAAAAAAACTTTATTCAATATTTTACTCTAGTTAGTAAATTTACTTTCCTGAATGGTATTGGTTGGTAATTCCAGAACTTTATATGGACACTAAGATTAAAAAGATAAGTAACTATACTGAGAAAGATAAGGTGCAGGGTAAAACAAACCAATATATATTAATAAGTGATGTGAATGTATAAAAATTTTTAAATTGCTTCAAAACCTCTTCACTTAGAGCAGACAGAAATTAAATAAATGAAGGCACTATGTGTTTAGTGTTTCAGTTATTCATGTCTTTCAAATTATTCTAGATATTTAATGCAATTTCAATCAAAATTCTTGTGAGACATCTAGAAAAATTTAAATGTTTTAAATCTCACTTGAAAGACTAAATGTATAAAAATATCCAACAAAAATTTTAAAGAGAAATTGATAAAGTGCATGCCTTCCCAGATAGCAAAATATACTATAAAATTATGATAATTAAAACTATGTGATATTGGCAATGGAAAGCATAAATGAATCAGTAGAACAGAATTGAGAAGCCACACACAGACCTATGTAGTACAAGCACCTAATAAATGATGATGCGGATGGGGAGAGACAGTGTGTTGATAAATGGTGTTGAAATAATTAGTGCTTTATATGGGAAAAAACCTTACTGCAAAGCATACTCAACAATTAATTACAGACAGGCTAACTGCTACAAATATAAACAAGCAAACCAAAATATTAGTAGGACATATAGAAGATTTCTTTATAATCTCATAGAATGATCTTTTGGAAGCATGACATATAACTCAGAAGCCATAAAATGGACAAATATGATTACATGGAAATAAAACATATCTGAATGGTAAATGACATTGTAAAAAATAAAAAATAGAGCCAAAAAAAAAAAAAAAAAATAGAGCCAGGCATGGTCGCACACGCCTGTAATCCCAGCACTTGGGAGGCTAAGGCAGGAGCATCACTGCAAGTTCCAGGCCAGCCTGGGCTACAGAGTGAGCTCAAGGCCAGCTTGAACTGCACAGAGAGGCCCTATCTCAAAAAGGCAAAATAATAATAATAATAACAATATAGGAAATTATTTGCTAAACATATACCATATTAAAATCAGTATCTATAAAATATAAAGAGCTAAATTAATCAATAAGAAAAATGATCTCAAATAAAGGAAAAGACATGATTCTACAAGCCATAGGAGTACAGACAATAAGCACAAAAATATATAATTAAGCTTTGTAATAATAAAAAAATACAAATTGAAACAGGAAAATCACTTTGTCTCTATTGGGTTGGCAAAGAGTGATGAGAACCGTAATACTCAGCGTCAGTGAGCATGAGCATCGATAGCCACCCCCTCAGCTGCTGGGGAGACTACTGGCCAACATGCATCAAAATTCACTCTGTTGACATTGTATGCTATCTGTTCCTCTCCTAGAAAGGCCTTCTACAGAATTATTTGGAGCAGGTGAAGATATGGATTTACATTAAGTAAATTTTGAAATCAACCAATTTTTAAAAGATATAATAGGTTTAGCTGGGAGGAAGGGCATGCTCCGGGAGGCTGAGCAGGAGGACTGAAAGTAAACAGCCCAACCCAAATAATTTAGCAATTTGGTGAGACTTTGTCTCCATATAAAATGAATTTTTAAAAGGCTGGAGATGTAGCTCAGTGTCAAGGCCCTGGGTTCTATATTCAGTACCATTAAGAAAAAAAAAGAAAGGAAAGGAGGGTAGGGAAAAGATATAGTAAGATATATATTATAGTCATGCTAAGAAAAATAACTTCTCATTTTCAGAGATACATTCTGAAAAATCATTAATAAATATATCTGGCGTCAGCTTTGAAACAATTTAGTAGCAGTGAGTGTGGAGAACACATATGATCATGGAGGAAAAACAACTTTTGATAGCTTATTTCTAACCAGAGCTACTTATACAGATTGCACTGGGTTAGTATAGCTCCTAAGGACTTTTGTTTTGTTTGGTTTGTTGTTTTTTGTTTGTTTGTTTTGTTTTGTTTCAATGTTTTTGAGACAGAATTTCACTATGCAGTTCAGCTGACCTTAAATTTATTCTGTTGTCCAGGTTGGCCTCGAACTCATCATGATCCTCATGCCTCAACATACCGAATGCTGGGATTACAGACATGCGCCACCACACCCAGCCAGCTCCTAAGTATTTTAATCTATAGTTTCTTCCCACATTGTTTTTATCTCACATACTGACCGAAAAGAAAAAATAAACAGTAAAACCAATTAAGGAAACAGACCTCTAATAGTTATAATCAATAATCAATGTATGTTTTGTTTTGTTTTGTCTTTTTGAGACAGAGTCCTGCTATGCAGTTCAGGCTGGCCTTGAGCTCACTTTGTAGCCCAGGCTGGTCTTGAACTCGCAACAACCCTCATGCCTCAGCCTCTGGAGTGCTGGGATCACAGGCGTGTGCCACCACGCCCGGCAATAATCAATGTAATCTAACCTTAACTTCTCTCTTCTTTGGAAAATGGTCCATGGGTTATAATTTTTTCTCTTTCAGCTTTCCTTTAACTTTTCTTGGAAAAAAAGGCATTGATATATTTGATTATGCTAGAACCAAAAACTTCAATGTGGAAAAATACACCATAATGTCAAAGGCAAAGTAGGGTGATTAGTTGCTGCAGCCAAGGAACTAATCACCCTATTTTATACAGGATATCTAAACTTTGAAAAATATCAACAATATAACAGAAAACTGAACAGAAGATATGAATACCCAATTCAGAGAAAAATAAACATGAACAGCTGTAAAGATATAGAAAGATGCTAAAACTTATGTATAACAAGTGAAATGAACATTAAAACTATGCTGAAACACCATAGTTTACCCATTACCCTGAAAAAACACAAAAACGTTATGGTGCACAGTAAACAGACATTATTGGTAGGAATGTAAATTGGTAAAAATGAGGAGACAAACAATAAAAACCATAATGCTTCTGCCCTCAGATAGAACAATTCTGGTTATGGTCATTTATCCTAAAGACTTCGGGGAAGTTATATATGTACAAGGTAATTTCTGCTTGCATTATTTGTAATAGAATAAAACTGGGAGTGATACAAAATTCTATAAATATTTTTAAAAGTAAATTATAGTATTTCTGTGGAATAAAATATTATGCAGCTATTTAAAAAAAACTGCATGAGACCACGCTGTATGTACTCTGATGGAAAGAAGCCCAATATATAATTTTATATAAAATTGTATCCTATATTTTATAAAAATGTAGGATATAAAATATTGTACAGAACTTATCCCTCATTTTCTGCCTAAAAGCTGCCAAAATATTCTTCAATTTAATACCCTATCTTCTACATAAAAGCACCACAGTATTCTATAATTTGATTCTCTATTTTCGTTGTAAAAGCTACCACAATATTCTGTACCTTACATTTTTCTCCTAAAAGTATACCTTGGAAATCATTCCATCACAGTACCTACACAGAGTTTTCAAAAATAGCTGCATAATACTTAGTTGTACAGAAGTACCATAATTTACTTAACCTTTCAAAAAAGTGTAGAATTTTGGGTCATTTCCAATTTTATTCTATTATAAATAATGCTACTGAAAATAACCTTGCATACCTGTAACTTCATATTAATTCTTGAAATGTATGAACTTTTGAGAAAAAATGTAGCTGTGTGGAGTAGTATTCAAGGGAATAAGCAAAATTATCCTAATGACTAGGCATGGTGGTGCTTGCCTGTCCACCTACTTAGGAAGCTGAGGCAGGAGGATTTTAGTCTGAGACCAGCATGGGCAACTTAGCAAGATCCTATCACTACATAAAAAATAAAAGAGCTGAGGATACAGCTCAGTGATAGAATATTATTGCTCCTGGGTTTAATTCCCAGTACCACCAAAACAAAACAAACAAAGCAAACACCCTAATGGAGCAAGGCTGGTGGCACACACTAGTAATCCCAACACTCGAAAAGCTGAGGCAGGAGGATCACAGGTTCAATACCAGCCTGAATTACATACTAGCTAACCTAACCACACAATGAGGCCTTATCTAAAATAAAAAGAGGGAGAGAGGAGAGAGGAGACAGAGAGACAGAGAGAGAGAGAAGGAAGGAAGGAAGGAAGGAAGGAAGGAAGGAAGGAAGGAAGGAAG
>NW_004955551.1:566597-585882 GCF_000276665.1 Chinchilla lanigera | reverse complement strand
AGGAAGGAAGGAAGGAAGGAAAGAAGGAAAGAAGGAAAGAAGGAAAGAAGGGAAGAAGGAAAGAAGGAAAGGGAGAAAAAGAAAAAAATTTATGGTAATGCATAGAAAAAGAAAACAGTGAATTCAATACTGAGCTATTTCCTGGCAAAATCACTCTAGAAATACAAATAAAAACCTTCACGGAAAATAATAACAATCTCTATTCTAGCAATCATTTTGCTTTAAATGAAACAAAACACACCACCACCACCATACAAAAACCTGACAAGTGCAGACAAGAATGTGCATGCTGAGTTATAGAAGTAAATGATCCAAATATATTTTTTAGACTTTGAGTTTTAAAACGTGACAAATATAATAGTACCACTGCTGCTTAGCAATCCCTGTATCCATCAAGCACAGTTTTATAATAAAAGCTTTAAAAGCATCAAAGCAAACTATTATACTAATTCATATTACCCACCAGGAAAGAAAACTTGGCTCAGTGAAATCTGCCAGGTTGAGATTGGGATATACAGTATAATAAAGAATTAAAAGGTAATTTAACCTAGCAAGGTCTAATGACATACAGATATTTTTTTCAACTTTTTAAACACATTACAATGAGGGGAAATGTCAATTTTGTAACCCTGTCTCTCCAGGAAAAGAAGACAAGGAAACCTAACTTCCCTAGCAAGATAAAACTGATTAGGAAGTAATTATTTTGAAAAACATGACCAGGAGGGCAAGCTAAAACAATAGTCCTCGGAAAGATTCAATTGCTCACCCAGTACAATAAAAGGATAAGCAGTTTTAAGATTAAAAATTTCCACCTGATTTTGAGAGAAAAATGTTTTCCTCTGTATTAGGGTTCTCCAGAGAAACAGAACCAATAGGGTACTTATAGGTATACATACATAAGAGATTCATTATAGAAATTGCTTGAGTGATACCAGAAATCAAGAAGTCCTTCAATCTGACATCTTCAAGCTGGAGAGCCCGGAAAGCCAGTGGTGTAAACCACTCTGAGCCTAGGGGAGCCACGGTGTAAGTCCAAGTCCTAAAAGTAAGAGTTCTGATGTCCAAGGGTAAGAGAAGAAGGCTGTCCAGGCTCAAAGAGAGAAAGAAAAACATCACTGTCTTCCATCTTTTTGTTCTCTTCAGGCTCTCAATGGATGGAATGATGCACACCCACCTTGGTAAGGGCAGCTCTTCTTCATTCAGTTTGCCAACTCAAATCCTAACCTTTTCTGGAAATGCACACACCAACTGGGGCGGGGGGTATGGCAATGTTTTATCAACTATCATCCCTTCTCAGTCAAGTTGATACATAAAATTAATTATCACCTCTTCCTATTTATGACTTCACCTCTACATCTGTGGAGGTGATACTGGGAATTGAACTCAAGACTTCACTTTTCAGGCAGACACTACACCTACACATTTCTAGATATGGCTGTCCATCCAGATACAGACAGGATATGTATTTATCCAACAAAGCATACCCAGCAATCACTTTTTTATTGATAATTATATGAGATTTGTATGAATAAATTCCTTTTTAAAAATTTCAAACATTACAGATTAAAGCCAAAGTTCTCTTTGATCACTATCCCCTACTCTCTGGAAATTCTTTAAATCTTATCTAAACCTGGTTTGTTTGTTCTCTCATATTAGGAGAACAAGAAATGGAGAGTAGATTGTTGCTATTCTTGGCATTCTCACCCTTTTAATTTTATTTGAAAGATTAAAATGACTTATAACCATAACTTATTATGTAGGTTCTATTTTTAATGCCCTCCTGGGCATTTTCCAATTTCGCTATAAAGTTTCATGCAACGAACAAAATAAACGATTGCTAATGATTCTGACGTACTTACTTCCTCAGCATGACTCAGTACTGTAACTAGAACCCTGAAGACCTCTCCTAGGTCCACTCTTCCTGGACCACGGAAACCAAGAGCACCAGCTGCTTTAACACTCATGCAGCTGTGCGATTATGAATCAAAAGGTCAGCACAGAAGAATTTATAATCACATCAACATGCTAATAATGTTAACTCAAAGACAGAGGTAGATATTAGTTATTGCAAAGTCTTTTGTAACCGTCAAGCACAAAAAAATTTTTTTAGTGACACAGGGGATTGAACCCAGGGACTTTATACTGAGCTACCTCCCCAGTCCTTTTTATTGTTTAGACAGAGTGTCGCCAAGTCAGAAGGTTACAAAAGCTGGGCTCAATTATGCAATCACTCTGCTTGGCTTCCCACAGCGCTGGGATTATAGGTGTGTGCCGCCACATCATGATGAAGGTTTAAACTCTTGAAGGGCTTCTGCAGCTTAGGTTTCAACGTGCCACAGAAGAATCTCTTCACTTGCACCAGGTATATAAGAGTACAGAGACGTGCTGGTAAAGGAGAAAAAAAATTATACACTGATCACCTTTCTTCTCTGTCAAGTTGATAATAAGAACACTTACATGTTTCTGTCATTTCAAAATGACATCTAAACTAAAAGATATAAGCCAATGACTCATTGTTCTTTATATATTTTGAGGTGTGCTCTGTGCATACAGTTTTTTTTTTCTTCCTCTTTCTTTTTTCTTGGCAGTGCTAGGGATCAAATCCAGAGCCTTGTCCATGCGAGGCAAGCATCTGCCACTAAGTTACACTACTGTGTTGGTTTGGGGTTATTTTGCAAGGGAAAACAATATAATACAGGACACATATTTTATAGGATTATTTATAATAGTCACCTGAAGAATGATATACAAGAGAGTGCAGGAAACCTGTCCACACACTAAGACCAAGGAATCTAGCTGAGGGTCTGGATCCCACAGAAATGTCCTGCATGAGTCCAGCAGAAGACCTAGAGCTCATAACAGTGAATCCAACTGGAGGCTCAGAGCCCATAACAACATCTCATGCAGGCCTGCCTCACAGATCTGCTGCAAACGCCCAAAGATCAGTGGTGGAATCTAAGAAGTCTGTTCCTGCAGGATGAAGGATCTGTGCTAGCAGGCTGAGGGATCTGCACTGGAGCCAGGAAGCAATGCTCAGAAGAAGCAGAGCTCCCCCAAAAGGTACCACAACCATCCTCAGCAACAGTGAGGTCCCGAGCTCTTCCGATGATCAAGATGGCCGAGTTCCCATAAGGGAAGCCAATGCAGCAAGCTTCTCCAGGAGACCCGCAGTGCACCATCTTCCCCTCCGGAGCCAGGAAGCAATGCTAAAAGTGAGGACCAGAGCTCCCCCAAAGTGAACCAAAGCCATTCTCAGTGCCAATAAGGTCCTGAGCTCCTCGAAGGAAAAAACAGCCAAATTCATCATGAAAGCCAGTATGAGAAGCTCCTCCAATAAAACCAACAGCTTCTCACAGCTTCCACCAGCTCCAACAGCAACTCTCAGCTCCCAACAACCTTTTAGTTCCCAAAAGCCTCTTTTCTTCCTCTCCAGGTCTGCCTCTTATGCTGCTGGCAACAGTCCCCAGGTGGGCCTCCCACACCCAGCACCACGCTTACTTAGTTCAGCCGGGGGTTATAAGTTGACCACCAGTTATCAATCCGCTACAACTACCAACCCAGCTACATTTTTAAATTGTTATATCTTTCTGTTAATTTGAACATTCTGTTACAGATTTTTGAAATGTTTTCTCTTTATATGCTTCTTGCCTTAAAGTCTACCTTGATATTAGCATAACTATATCAGTTTTCATGTGGTTAATGTCTGCCAAATTTCTTTTTTCTATCCTTTTACTTCTGATCTTTCTGTACACAAATACTATGTATTTGTCTCAAAAGCAGCATAAGGATGGATTTCATTTTTCCAATATGAGAATCTTTGATCTTTATATTAGCACAGAATTACCATTTTTCTATTTGTCCTGCCCATTCCATATCTACCTCTCTTCCTCCTTTTGAATGAAGTTTTTAATCATTATTACTCCATTTCCCCCACTTTGTCAGTTTTTTATATTATTGTGTTAGAAGTTATATTGTAGGAGAGAGAGGGCTGGGGATATAGCTCAGCGGCACAAGCGCCTGCCTGGCAAGCGCAAGGTCCTCAGTGCAATTCCCAATACCGCCCCCCCAAAAAGGAGAGAGATCCTAACTTATGAAAGCCTAATGTAAATTAGTATTTTTATTAGTTCCTGGAGAGTAAAAGAACCTCTGAGTACCAGCCACTTTCACCTCTCTATTGTTACTGCTGTGTGTTAATTTAAATTAAATTTAAACTCCTTATAAAGCCAAATCCATTACATTTACCAACTTATTTTGCTATCCCCTTGACTTTTTATTCCTTCCTACATCCCCATACATTCCAATTGGGAATCATTATCCTTTTGCCTAAAGAATTCTTCTTTCATGTAAAGTTCATAGGTGACAAATTCTCTGTTTCTGTCTATCTTAAAGTGTCTATATTTTACCTAATGTTTGAAGGTAGAAAATCCTAGACACTTTTAAAATGTCATTCCATTATCTTTTTGGCTTCCATTATTTCTATCAAGACTAATTACTGGTCTTTGTGTTTAATGTGTGTTTTCCTTTGCCTACTTCTTGGGATATCCTCTGTCTTTAGTTTTTATCCATTGACCTACAAGGTACCTACATGTGCTTTTCTTTTTATTCTCCTTGGTGTTCAAAGTACTTTTTAATCTGTGGCTTTCATTTATAGTGGTTCTGCAAAACTACTACAAACTGGTCATTATCTCCTCATATACTCTAGACTGCTGCTGTCAGAAATAGAATCTCTAGGCAGTGGGTGTAGCTCACTGGTAGAGCACTTGCCTAGCATGTACAAAGTTCTTGGGTTCTATCCCCAGCACAGAAGAGGAAAGGGGAGAAAAGAAGTAAAGTTTTCTTGATATCATTTTTTCAAATGTGTGAACTATCCTTAGGTGACCCTACAGGATAGTTAATTTTATGTGTAAACTTGACTGGGCCAGGTATGCCCAGAAAGCTGGTATTTCTGGATCTGTGAGCGTATTTCCAGAAAAGACTAGTATTTGAATTGGTCAGAAGAATGACTGGCCTCACCAACCTGTGTGAGCACCATCCACTCCACTGAGGTCTGTAAAAGAATAAAAAGGCAGACAAAGGCACTCATCTGCTCTCTGAGCCTGGACGTCATCTTCTCTTGCCCTTGGACATTAGTACTCCTGATTTCTGGCTTTTTGTGTTTTGTTTTGTTTTTTCCAGTACCGGAAATCGAACTCACAACCTTGAGCTTGCCAGGCAGGCGCTGTGCCACTGAGCTAAATCCCCAACCCCCACTCCTGATTTCTGGACCTTTGGATTCAGGCTAGGTCTTGCACCACTGGCTCTATCCAGTGTTCAGGCCTTTGGACTTGGCCTTTGCACTGGAACTACACCCTGGCTCTTTTGGTACTCCAGCCTGCAGAGAGCAGATCATGAAACTTCTTAATCTTCATAATCATGTGGGCCAATCCCTCATAAGGAATCTCTTTATTCTCATTCATTCACTCCTCTCCCCCTACCCCCAGTTCTGTTTCTCTGGAGAGATCTAATACCGATTTTAAAAAGTGGAAGTGCTGCTATAACAAATGCCTACTAAATGTGGAGACAGCTTTAGGGCTGGGTAACAAGCAGAGACTAGCAGTTTGGAGGTACCTGCTAGGAAAACCCTACACTGCTGTCAGTGGACTTTTAAAGGTGATTCCGATGAGAGCTCAGAAAGAAAAGAGCTATAGAAAGAGCCTCAATCTTCTCAGTGAATACTTAGGTAAAAATGAAGATAAAAGTAATGACAGTAAAGGCCCATCTAAGGAAATCTCAAGACATAAATAAGGAACATGTTATTGGACAATGCAGAGAAAGCAAGCCTTATTATAAAGTGGCAAAGAAGCCAAGTGTGGTGGTGCCTGTAATCCCACCAGCTGGAAGGCTGGGGTAGGAGGATCACTGGGAGTTCAAAGCCAGCCTGGACTACACAGTGAGTTCAAAACCAACCTAGAATAGATAATGAGACCCTGTCTCAAAGAAAAACCAAAAAATAAAAATAAAAAATTATAAAAGTGCCAAAGAAGTTGGGTGAAATGTGTTCATGTTCCAGTGTTCTGTATAAGCAATGAAACTGGATATTTAGCTGAAACTATTTCTAAGCAAAATGTCACGGCTTAGCTCTTCCTGACTTTATTGTAAAATTTGAGAAGAGAAATATGATTTAAAGACAATTATTAAGCAAAATGGAAGCAGAATTTAAAAGACTTGAAAATGCTCAGCCTATCCATACAGGAAAAAGAAAAAAAAAAAAAGTATGCAGGAGAGAATACTAAGGGTGTTTCCAAGCATCCTTTGATAAGGAGATCAGTGCGGGTGTGAACCACAGATTTCATTCAACCAGCCACCCTCATGGGAAAACTGCCAATTTGAACTGAAAGGAAAGGAGATAGGAAAAAATGAAGAATGGCTATCACACTTTGGATTTTATGAATCACAGGAATGTCTAGTTAAGAACATGCGCTATTCTCCAGGACAAAAGAAGTACAACTCTAAACGAGATCTAGAGAGCCTCTTTTTTTTTTTTTTTTTTGGTTTTCTGAGATAGGGTCTCACTGTGTAGTTCCAGCTGGATGTAATGAGTATATTTTACAAGTGAAAAGAATATAAATTTGTGGCAATCCTCCTGCCTCAGCCTCCTGAGTGCACCACTGCATCTGGCAGATCCAGAGATTTTGAGGCTATGTCCCCTACTTCAAAAGAAAACTACTGACTGTGTAGATCTAGAAGTTGAGATCTCTACCCTACTAAGTTGGGGTATAGCATTGACCCAAAGAGGATTGTTGTTGTTTTTTTTTGTTTGGTTTTTTGAGATAGGGTCTTGCTACACAGTTCAGGCTGGCCTTAAGCACACTTTGTAGCCCAGGCTAGTCTTGACTCATAAGATCCTCCTGCCTCAGCCTCCCAAGTGCTGGGATTACAGGCATGTGCCACCACACCTGGCAAGAGGATTATTATTATTATTATTATTATTATTATTTGGTACCAGGAATCAAACTCAGGACTTTGCACTTGCCAGGGATGCACTCATATCTTATTTAGGTGATACTGAGATGAGATTCTGGATTTTAGACTTTAGAGTTGATATTAGAACAGGTTAAGACTCTTGGGGCTGCTGGGATGTAATGAGTATATTCTACAAGTGAAAAGAATATAAATTTGGGGGAGCCCAAAGTTGAATACTATAGGCTAAATATTTGTGTTCCTCCTAAATCAATGCTGAAATACTAACGATCAGTATGATGATTATTAGGAGGTAGGGCCTTCAGCAGGTAGTTAGGTCATGAGGGCTTCATCCACACAAGAAGGGATTAGTATCCTTATAAAAGAGAAGCAGAAGAATTACCCTGCCTCTTCTGCCATGTAGGATCTCTAAAAAAAAAGGCCATCTGTAAAACAGAAAGCAGACTCTCACCAGATATTCAGTCCACTAGTGTTTTGATCTTGGATTTCCCAGCTGCCAGAGCTGTGAGAAATAAATTTGTGTTTATAAGCCATCTGGTCTAGGGTAAACTGTTACAGCAGTCTAAATAGACAATATATAATAGTATACACAGAACTACATACTTTTATTATTAATTTGCTATACATTCTAAGAGATCTACAAATGGTAATATCTTAATAACTTATCGCAAGGCAAATTATGTTCCAGTTTGAAGGATTCTACTTTTTTTACAAATTTTTGGCAAGAATTTAAATTCAGTCCTAAGTGTGCATAAAACAATTTGATTGATACCTGTTGCATAAGCTATTAATTGATCATTTAGTACTTTTAAAGAACATGAGCACAAATCTATAAAGTAGGTTTTATGCATGAATTTAAAAGTCTACTAAAGATATAAATTCATGGTGTGTTTAATAACTTTTTATGTTCTATTTATAAAGCCCTATTATTATTTACTTTTTTTGTCTTTTTCAGACAGGGTTTCACTTTGTAGCCCAGACTAACCCACAGTGAGTCTCCTGCCTCAGCCTCCCAAGTGGTGGGATTTAAAGCCCTATTCTTTAAAACTACACTGGAAGAAATGCTTTACCCCCTTGTGAAAATAGAGCACTATATATCCTGAATATATTTCTGGAAGCACCATACATCAATTTAATGAAATAACAACTAATACTACCACGAAACCAGTAATGGCTTTTTTAATGCCAGGTATTTGATAGCTAAAAGTACGCTGTATGCTTTCAGTGACTAAAAAGCTAATTATTATAGATCTGTTCATCTTCTCAACATAATAGTGTTTCTTTATAAAGCTGTTCTGTTGCTTACTAAAGTTTCCTAAACTTTATAGAAAACTAATAATGACTCATGAGAAGACATCTAGGGCAACAGATATTTTTAAAAGGCTCTATTTCAAATGTACCAAGCCGTTCAATTAGAAGGATAGTCAAGCTTAGGCTGTGAAGCTTAGAACTGAATTTAATAAAGACCTGAATCTGTAATAAAGGCATGCTAGAAAATTAATGTACTATACTCTATAAAAATATAAGCTTATTTGTAGCTAAAAAAAAATAAAAAAGAAAAAAAACAGAAAAATCTAATTTACACCATTGTGCAAAATGATTTTTTACATAAAAGTACATTTTCCACATAACAGTAGCTTAGCCCCCTAAAATGTTAAGATGTTTTCTCAAATCTTTATTAAAATGTGATGCAGTTATTGACAGATCAGGAAAAAAAATTTAATGTAGTATCTAATTTCCTATCAAACTCTAGCACATTAAAAAAAATCAGGATTTTTATTCAAGACACAAGTTTATCATGAAAATAAACTTCTGCTTTGAAAAGTACAATAAGAATGCTTCAAAATCAGAGGTGATTGGCCTTTACAAAAAAGGGACCAGGCTTTTAATAAACATGATAACAAAGCCAATTAAATAACCTAAATCGTTTGTTCTGCTTTACTTTGGTATATCCCCAGACCTTTTTTATTTTAAGACAAGGTCTCACTAAATTTCCCAGGTTGGTCTTGAACTTGTGATCCTTTTGCCTCAGCCTCCTGAGTAGCTGTGATGACAAGCATGTGCGCCATCATGCCTAGCCCTAGTTTTCTTAAATTAAGATAAAATTATAAGTAATTGCAAAATACTATAACAAAAGCTACTTCTGACTTAAATGTTTATAAGTATACAAATGCCTACCTGTGACCTGTCAGATAAAACAAACTTCTTCCTGGACAGTGTAACTGTACATAAGACAATGAAACTAGCATTGAAGCAGAAGCAACATCCAAAGAGCCTACCAAGCCAGGCGTGGTAGTGCACACCTATAATGCTAGCTACTCAAGAGGCTGAGGATCATGAGTTCTAGGTCAGCCTGGATACCAAACCCATGTGTGTGTGTGGGGGGGAGGCTAAATAAATAATAAATAAATTTAAATAATAAATAACACCCAAATAAATAAGTAAAATGTCTTGGCCAGGAACCAAGCAGAGAGCTCTGCAAGGATACTACAGGCTTCTCTTTCTCTCTAATACCCTTGAAGAGTGAAGGTTTTTCTAATGGCTTTATGAGCAAGTACCGTACCAAACAATGCTAGGGACACTCAATCCACTTATCACTAAAACATACAAAATATTTCTTACCATTGCAAGAAAGTGTCCCTACAGAGAAGACAAATCAGTTTTCAAATCACATGCACAATGCATTTTGCCATCTTCATGATTGAGACATCCTCACCACTTCAGCAGTGGAAGAAGAGCAGATGGTGAATATTATTTTAATGAATGAGATCTACTTGAGTGAATTTTTGTCTGTGACTATTTAGTACTACGAGAAGTAACGCACTTAATTACTAAACAAAGAGACTATTGCCAAATTAATCAAGACTTGGCAATTTTCTCTTCAGACTAGCTCTGAGTATATCGTGGGATATATATCTTTGCTAATGAGTCTTTGTACTTTTTATATGTAAATATTTCTTACCCTAATTGAGCTTATCCTCTTCTCAATCTCCAAACTACATTTTAAACTGAAGAGTTTTTGTGATCCATTTAAATCTCAGGGTAAAAAAAAAATCTTTTCATGGTCTATGTAAAGATATGGCTATACCGCAAACATTGCAAAGAAAGTAAATGCTAGGAAAATAGTAATCATGTGGGCTTTTCTGCACAGCTGTTTGCTCCGCCATGCATCATCTCTCCTCTCGTCCTTCCCATGGCCCCAGTGCATTCATTAGCCCAAGTCCCATATACTCAGTTTTCAGGCCTCAGATCACACATTTCTTCAGGAATGCCTTCCAGCTGGGCCCCCAACCCCTATCTCTTCAGGCCCACAGCATGACACACATTTCTTCAGAAACTTAAGTCTAATGATAAAACTGTGTGACTGGGTACTTAACGTCTGCCACTCAGATGAGTCTGAGTCTATGATCTCGGAAGCCCCAAGTTCTATTCAACCTGCAGCCCCCAGAACGGAATGCAGCCCCACAACAGGCACTCAGGCTGGCCTTGAACTCAACTTCCTCCTGGCTCAGCCTCCCCAGCCTCCCCCGCTGTGGGCCAGCACAAAGGGACACAAGTCAGCGGAACAAACACTGTCTCAACCCCTGCTTTCTCTGTGATTATCCTCCAAGGAGGGCATAAAATAAGGAAATAAAAACAAAAAATAATAGCCAGCATGTACTAAGTGCTTACTGCACCATAAACCATTTATGGGTTTTTAAAAAAAATCCTCACAATAACTTTATTAAGGAGATACTATCATCTTTGCCCTATAAACAGTAACTGAAGCACAGATGATGTATGTACAAGGCCACTGTGTAACCATGGAGGACTAGTCTTCCTTGGGTTCCAAGTAAACTAGAGGAGATTCTCTTTGGAATGATTTATAAAAAGCATTTCAGTGGACATTAGGTTCCTCTTAGGGGCTGAACTATCAAAATTAATGTGTGGAAGTCCTAATCCCTAATGTCTCAGAATGTGGCTGTATTTGGAGATAATCTTTAAGGGAGTAATTACATTTAAATGAGTTCCTTAAGGTTCGCTTTAATCCCATATGGTTGGTATCATTAAAAGATGAGAAAATTTAGAGACACAGTTACAGTTGCAAGACCAAATGAAGATGGGAAAATGAAACCATCTATAAGTCAAGGGGAGAGACACCTGAAGAAATCAATTCTGCCAACACACTGATCTCCAACTTCTGACTTCTAGAATTTGAGAACATAAAATTTTGTTAAGTCATCAGGCCTATGGATCTGCTATAATAGCCCTCGCAAAGTGATATAGTCCCTAAGTCATGAGAGCCTGTTACAGTTCTCAGAGCTCAGAGTTCAGTGACAATCAGGAACAGCAGCCTGGTTCACCCACGCCATTTTAAGACTGTCAATGACATCTGTTCAAATAAATTTATGTTCCCATCTCACTAGGCAAGAACAAAATTCATGCATTAATATGTAGAGAATCAGTAGGAGGGAAACAAGAGTGAAAGAGAGTTTAAGTACAGACATTTTATTCCCCTCATTCTTTACCCCGCAAAGATAAGATGTTCCCACGAGAAACCATCTTCAAAGCATTAGCTCAGTTCTACGCACAACAGAAACACAGCCTTTTCTGGCCAATCTGACCCTGAAGCAAGAGTTTTAGGAGGGCACAGGAAATAAGGAAATGTGGCATGCTGGGGCACAGAGGCTGAAAGGAACATGGGAGAGAGATGGATGCTCAAGGGTGAGGAGCTAAGGGAGTAAAGCGCAGAGGACTGCGGAGGGAAGGCAAGAGCAACAGAGGGTCCCAACAAGATCTTCCTTTGCTTCCGTCCCACTCCCTTTCTCAGCCAAACCTGTTATGTGACAGGGAAAAAATACAGTTCAAGGATTACTATATAGTGAGAAGAGATTTTCACTGCCTGGCTTTCTTTTTCACACTTTCTCCAGTTCACTCTACTCTCCACTCCTCCCTCTTCTAAAATATCCCATATCACCGGTATGCTCACTGTCCATCAGCCTCCAGCCTGAGGACCAAAGAAAGGCAAGTGACACAAGGAGGGAAAGGACATACAAACAGGGGCTGACCACAGATGGCCATACCTTTGTTACACCAAAAACTCAGCAGCCATTAACAGGTATTCATACAACACTGATCAGAGACAACCTTTGGGTTACTGCCAAGTCCATCCCCTCATGCTCTGACTGCTCTTCCCACCTCACGGACTGGGAATATGGAGCACTTTGAACTAGATGACCAAGAGAGGCCACTGGCTAGAGTAGGCCAGTAAGTCTGTTGTACAGGAGTTTGAATCAGACTCACTATTCAGTTATTTGTGATAGCTAGTCAGTCTCCACTGATTACAGGGAATCTTAGATGTTAGTTGGTTTGAGGGCTAAGAGTGTCATTTTGATAGCAGAAATATTTTCCTACAGACACACAAACAGAAAAAGCCAAAAAGGGAAAAACAAAGGTCATGTATAGGGAGAACTGGTGATTGGAGACCACTTGCCCCAAGAAAGTAATCTCAGATTCTGTACAACATTTACATCTGGTTTGGATCCCTTGGGTTCCTCACAAAAATGTCTTTGCATAAGCTAATAGGTCTGCATTACCCAAAGAACCTTGATGAAGCAGTGATTTATAATTTAACATAGAACCTCATTCAGGACTCTCAAAACCCTACAGAAGTAACAAGGTCAGTTACTTTTCTCCAGTTTTACAGCTTAGGAAGGTGAGGCCTTTGCACTGTGGAACCTGTCCTCTTGGTACCCAGAAGAGATGTACAGGCTGTCCAGGAGAGAGAAGGACATAAAAAGAGGAGACCCATGGAGTGAGAGGCTACATGAAGGCAAGCCTTCCAGGTAAATGCTGCTGTGCGAATGGCTCTCCACGAGCAGAAGAGCAGAGCAGAAGAGCTACTCAGTTAACACAAGGATTCGGGAGGTATTATGCGCTGTTGTTGCTTTAAGCCATTAGCTTTTGGGATGGCTTACTGCACAACAACAAATAAATGAAACAGCTAACTTTCTCCTATGTCTCAAAGCTACTAAATAGTGCTTGAAGCCTGGTCTCCTGACTGTTTTTGGTGACTTATTCACTGCTCCAATGTGACTGAAATTAAAGAAAAATAACTCAGAAGTTTCGTACGTGTCATTTAAATAATAGAAAATGAATTTTAGCACAGAACATTCAGCTGTGAAATTATCCTGTCAGCATGTAAATGAATTAAAAATATACGTATGTAAATGTGGACAGGTAAGAGACTGTTATTAAAATACCATGGTTACACAATGACAACGCTTTTTTCCTCTGTGTTGAAAGAATTTTTAAAAACCTACCAAAGGCAGAATATACAACAATGCTCACAGCAGTATTATTTCTAACAGGAGAGAGAGAGAGAGAAAGAGAGAGAGAGAGACAGAGAGAGAGAGAGAGAGAGAGAGAATGAACCAGTGACACAAGAAAAAGAACAAATCGTGATATAAGGAACTCCAGTTTTATACATCAACATGGGGAAATCTCAAAAATATAAACAATAAAAAGTGAAAGAATATGAGCAGCTTTATGTAATTTACATAAAATTTCTAAAGTACAAACCTGTGCAACATATTGTCTAGGAGAATATGTAATAAAAGCAGTAATGAAAATAACAGGAATGACATGAACAAAATTCTAAATAGTAGGTTCTCTTCTAGGAAGTAAACAAGACACCTGGAAAAAGGCACAGAGAAGGCTTTTAAGACTGATCATCAGGCCGGGGCTATAGCTCAGTGGCACATGCCTCTGCGTGGCAAGCTTAAGGTCCTGAGTTTGAGTCCCAGTACAAAAAAAAAAAAAGACTGGTCATATTTCATTTCTTAATCTGGGTGGTAGATATATGAATATATTTTACAAAAACCTATACTAATGTCTGTGACAAAAAGCCAGTTGCTTTTATAAAATATTTCATAATAGAACATCTTTGTCTTGTTTGTTTGATTTTGAGACAGGTTTTGCTATGTAATCCAGGATGACCTTGAACTCATTATGGATCCCAGGCTGGCCTGGAACTCAAAATGCTCCTGCCTTAGCCTCCTAAATGATGGGATTACAAGCATGCACCAGAACACTCAGCTAAAAACACATTTTAAAAAACAACCAAAGGGGGAAAAAAAAAAAAAGAATCTAACAAAAAATTATATTGTCTCTGGTAATATGTGCTAAGTCACAAAAATATTCAAATCACAAAAATAGTCCAAAATACTCAATGATTTTATTTTAAAAGAATAAAAACTTCCAGGCATGGTAGTATAAACCTTTTATCCCAGCATTCTGGGTAGTTAAGCTAGAAGGATCACAAATTTAAGCCAAGTCTGTGCAATTTAGCAACTTAGTAAGACTGTCTCAAGATTTAAAAAGGGCTAGGGAATGTAGTTCTGTGTGAAGGCCCTGGGGTTAAGCCCCTGTACTGCCAAAAGAAAACTGATACCAAGGAAAAAAGAGGTATTTATACACAGAGCTTAAACTATTTCATTTAGCCCTTTCCAGTTAGCTTTGTGGGAACTCTATAATACTTCTTTTTTTTTTGAGGCAGAGTCTCACTATGTAGTTCAGGCTGGTCTTGAACCCTCCATGATGCCCAGGTTGGCCTCAAACATGCAGTAATCCTCCTGTCTCAGCCTCCCAAGGGCTGGGATTACAGGTGTATACCACTATGCCTGGCTTACTTGTATTACTGTACCAACAAAAAAACCCTCTTTTCAAACCCAGCATTATAGGTACCTGTCCTTTCAGTGGGGACCTGGCAAATGACCTAGACTTTCCATCAGTTGCCTGCCCTGGACAGGGGTCCCTGAAAGGCCCACACACTATATTAAGAGACCTATATTCTTTCCTGGCCAGAGTTAACTGCATCAGGAATGGGTAGTTGACCCAAAGCCGGGCAATCACAGGCTGCCACCCGCCTACCTCTCCAGCCTTGTTCTCCTCTTCCCTCTCTGGAAGTCAATGTACTACAGTAGTTATACCTTTTCTTCACAGCATCTGCTATAATTACAAAATAATTATATATTTATTTAAGTGACTACTCATTCATATCTGTCTTTCCTCCTAAATTGTAAGCTCCCTGAGGGTAAAAAGGATCAGTTTTTGCTCACTACTGTGTTACATCAACTAGGAAAATTTCTGATACATGTTGGGCATTCAGTAAGGTTTTTGTTTGTGTTTTGTTTTGTTTTTAGCAAAGGACAAAGGTTTCTCTGAAGCTTTCTTTGTCTTAGACAAAGTCTCACTAAGTTGCCCAAGGTGGCCTTGAACGTTCCATCCTTTTGCCTCAGACACTGAAGCAGCTGGGATTACAGGTGTGTATCACCATGCCTGGTTGAAGCTTTACCCTTATTTCATTAAACTTATATGGAATTATACCCATCTGAACACACCAAAAACTAAGACAAAAGAATCTACATGTATCCTCAAAAAGGCCAGTGTCACAGAATGCCACATTAAATTTGACAAGTCTTAAGTAGTTTGTAGAAACATACCTGAATGAAGCTGAATCTTCCCAATAACACCTTCTACCAACCCCAAACAAATAGGATTCCAGGCAAGAAGTAGATCAGTAGCTAAAATAAAAGAAGAAGCAGTCATGAAAATATATTCACCAGAAAACATATTAAAACAATTATCTTTACCAATATATTTTTAAAAGGCTAACACTCCAAAACAGCAGATATAAACAGCCAGCACCGAATGCTTTACCATGAAGAATTTGTGACAAAGCATTAAGTCGGAGGCCGGAATAAATTTCCGATACTAAGACAGTAATGGGGACAGAAGACTTCAGAAACTCAACCCGGGCGGGAAGAAGCATTTTGGCGCCCTGCAGTGGAGGAAAGAGGCTGCTACACTACATGAGGGCAAACGAGAGAAACTGCTCAAAGTCACACAGCAGAGTCAGATCGCCACACAGCTGTCCACTTAATGGATCACACTCTGCAAAGTTTTCCCAAAGATGCTTATCAAGCAAAGAAATCCAGAAAGCCACTGCTCTTATATACAACTTCCAGGGTAAAAACACTAGGAATTATTCCCATTTACTTAGTGTTCCTATGTGCTGGGCATCTCCATCAGGGTTTCTTATCTGAACCACAGAACAGACCACAGTGAGGAGGGTGACTGTTTTCTCCCATATGAGAAACAAAATGGCACATAACTGGTACCATTCTAAATGCACAGGAGAGAAGCAAATCCATTACACATGAATGGATGCCTAAAAACAACAAGGGATTAATTCTCCTGGGGGAACACAGTTGATAAACTTGACTTCTGTGGTAGTTCAACAGCTGAAAAAGATTAACAAGAATGAAAACAATGTTTTTCCTGGCAGAAAATTAAAACTGGATTTTAATTATTACCATTTGAATTTTATTTTAGTGAGACATACTTAATCTATAACTCACACTTAATAGTTTAGTTTTCAAATTCATTTGAATATTGACTATTATCACATTATACAGTATCATTTCTAATCTTGACAACTTTGTGAGTTAGGTATTAGAAGTCCCATTTGACAGGATAAGGAAATGAATGCTTAGAAAACAGCATGGTCATGCCACACAGAGGATGGGGGCAAGGGTGTAATCAAACGCAAAGTGAGGTTGGATGTGGTGGCACAGACCTGTTGTACCAGCACTCAGCAGGCTGGATGCAAGGACGATTGCTGTGAGTTTGAGGCCAGCCTGGGCTACACAGTAAATTCAAGACCAGCCTGGGCTACACAGCAAGACCCTGTCTCTAAATGAATGAATGAGTGAAATAAATAAAAGCAGGTGAACGCTTAATCTGGTAATCAGAATGACTGATCTGAAAATAGCAATATGCAGTATAAGAACTACTGCTGAACTCCTACCATCTTGTATGGTGAAGCTCTGCATCGTTTCCAGTGGGTTTTTTTTTTTTATTATTATTATTACTTGTTACTGTCTTTGTTTGATCAATCTCACATTCTTACATCTGGTGGACTGAGCAACTTCACTGAAGGTAACAGTATGTAATATAGCAACCACTGTTAATTCCTATCATTTTGTTTTGAGATCATGTATCATTTTTGTTGTTTTTGTGTCGTTTTGATTTTGTCTTCATTGTTGTTTTGTTAGTTTTTTTAATCTTTAAAATAAAATAAAAAGGCAAGTAGACTCGAGAGGCTGAGGCAGGTGGGTCGCCACAATTTTGAGGCCAGTCTGGCAATCTGAGTTCAAGCCACCTGAGCTACACTGTGAGACCTTGTCTCAAAAAAAAAGGGCAAAGTGGACCTAACTCAGTGTAGTCCTCCAAACCATCCTGCTTATAGCTCCTCCCTCAGAAACTATACATGAAACTAATCAGTCAAAGAAGAAGTTTTACATAGCATGATTTATTATAAAGGTAGCACTACAGGGCTGGGGATATAGCTCAGTGGCATGAGCACCTGCCTGGCAAGTGTGAGGTCATGAGTTCGATTCCCAGTACCAAAAAAAAAAAGTGGCACTATAAAATTGGGAGAAAATTATTTCCCCACCCTACCACCCAGAGATAATATTATTTTGCTACATTTCAGGTCATATGTTTGCATACCAAACTGCATAAACACAGCATAACATTTTCTCATTTCTTTAAAATATTCTTCAAAATTATAACTTCATGGTTGCATAATTTTCCACTTAAGGAAATACTTCTTCCCTTTTGTGCATTTAAGTGATTACAAGCTTTTTCCCTGCTACAAAAAACACTGTGATAAATGATGAATATTATGCAAATATTTCATTTTCCTCCCTTAATTAAAACCTTCAGGACTGATTCCTAGGAAGGAAACTATTAGGTTAAAACATTAAAAAATGTAAAGCTCTCAGGTGTTATCAAATTGCTTTCTATGAAGGTCATATCAACTAAGTGTTCTGCCAGAAGCATATATAAATACTTGTTTTAAAGTATTTTTGTCAGTATTTTTAATTTTGCTAATTTCATAGCAACCACTGCCTAAAGAATGTTCACTTTTTTCTTATTGCTGGTAAGATAAGCATTTAATTATAAAACTGGCTGCTTATTATTTCTCCTACTACTATGATTTTCTTGTTAATATCTTCTAATAATTTTTCCTTATTGATATATGAGATCTTTGTATATTAAGGGCTTTAAATCTTTGACATCTTTTTACTTTTAATTTTTATAGAAATCTACCATTTTCATTATGTTTAGATTTTAAAAGGTATCCTTTGCCTGATATCAATTAAATATTTACTGCCTATCTCACTGTCTCTCTGTCTCTCTCTCTCAGTGCTGGGGAAAATACAGGACGTCACACATGCTAGGGCAGGGTTCTAACACTGAGCTATACCCACAGCTCTCACCACTTTTATCTTGGTTAACTTTTAAATATTTAACTCTAACTTCATTAGCAAGCCAGAATCCATGTATCAGGTAGACCAAGTCTAAATATCTCTGAATATACTCTTGCTAAGGAAAATTTTCACCCACTCTAACCACCAACAAACAGTCTATGGTGGTAAGACTCTCCCCCTTGAGAACCAAAGGAGCTCTAGGCACAGGAAGGTGGAAGCAAAAGAACTAAAGTAGTCAGAGTAATTTACATAGAAGAATGGACCTTTAGGAATAATAAAAAAAGAAAGAGAAATAAATTATACAGAGGAAAGTATAAAATTTGTCCTGGAATCTGTCCCTTTGTTGGGGAAACACATGACCAAATACTTGCCAGAAACCAGACACTGTATCAGGCTAAAATGATGTAAAAATAAAGAAGCAGGAACGGTTAATGCTTAAATTCTTTTTCTTGACCAATTTTGCATGCTTATATCTGGTAATCAGAACAACTAATTTGAAGACAACAATATGCAGTATAACAATCATTGTTGAATTCCTACCATCTTGTTTAATGAAGCTCTGTATCATGTCTAATGTTTTTTATTACTTGTTATTGTCTTTGTTTGATCAATCTCGCATTCTTACATCTGGTAATCTGAGCAACTTCACTCAAGATAACAATATGAAATATAACAACCATTGTTAATTCCTATCTTGTTTTGAAATCCGGTATCATTTTATTGTTTTTGTGGTTTTTTGTCTTCATTGTTATTTTGTTATTGTTTTTTTTCTCTTCAAAATAAACAAAAATAAAGGAGCAGTCTAGATAACAGTGTATAGTATATATTTGAATTTCATTTAAGGGTGGAAAAGTAAAATAAGGCCAATTTGTAGAGAAACTTGAATAAAAGGTAATGGGCCTACACTTCCCAGAATTGATGGCAGACAGATAATGACAAGTAAAACAAGACTACAGCCTGGAATTATATTTAGGTTGACATAACAAATACTCACCAACAAGTTAAAG
>NW_004955551.1:559097-564097 GCF_000276665.1 Chinchilla lanigera | reverse complement strand
AATTGTTCAGGTAAAATTGATTAAATCGGGATCAAATGGGGAAGCGAGTCACGTAGCAAGCGGGCATGAATACAGAACAGGGGCTTTTCCTGTAAGGGGTTGAGTCTATGACTCTTCAAGATGACTGCTACCTATTTAGAATATCCCTGATGTCCATCCTTAGCTAGGTATGTGGGTGTATTTGTTTAGTTTTTGGTATTGAGATCTGGCCCGAAGCAAGTACCACCTCTCCATTTGTAAGGTATCTTGTCTTCCATATTGGCTCCTTCGAGGGCCTGACCCTGTCTGACTGCCTGTAATATTTCTGTCTAACTCAGATGCCTATAACATTCCCCTCTCTGAAGAAGTAACCCGAACTACCGTAACGGGCGATGACCGCTCTGGCTTCTTCAGGCTGAAAGGGGTCATAGCTGTTGATTGGCAATCAGAGATACTCTTCAGAGGGACTATCTAAAGGCCCTCAATAGACACCAGGCATCTTCATCTTGGGTAGGCATATAGCTTTAAATCCAAAAAGATGTGGACTATCCTTGAACCTTTGGGGAAGCACTGTCTACGTCAGTTGAGCAGCCTGGTCATGAGGATCTTCAAAAGTAAAGAGAAACCGGGAATCTCTATATATTTTCTTTTGTATATATACAAAACTGGGAATCTCTATATATTTTCTTTTGTATATATCTCTATATTTTTTCTTTTGTATGCTTTCTTAAAAGAAAGCATCTTTTAAGTCTAACACTGAAAACCAACTGGCATCTTCTGGAATTTGAGCAAAGAGTGTATATGGGTTAGGTACCATTGGATGGACTGGCCCTACTGCCTCATTTGTCAGTCTAAGGTCCTGTACTAATCTCCATTCCCCATTGGGTTTTTGAATTCCCAAGATGGGAGTGTTGCATGGGCTGTTACAGGGCTTAAGTAGGCCTTGTGCCCTTAGGTTATCAATTACAGGTAATAACCCTTTTTTAACTTCAGGTTTTAAAGGATATTGTTTCTGGCTAGGAAAAATAGTAGGATCTCTGAGATGTATCTGTACTGGAGCAGCTCTTAATGCTCTACCTATTTTGCCTTTAGTTGCCCACACTTCAGGATTTATTTCTGTCTCCACGAGGGGAAGACAGTATACCTGACCTGGGTGTATATATTACAGTATTTAAACAAGATAAAATATCTCTCCCTAAGAGAGGGACTGGACTTTCAGGCATTATCAAAAAGGAATGTGAAAAAAAGAAAACCATCCCAGTTACAGCCTAAGGGTTATGAAAAATAGCAAATTACCTCCTCTCCAGTGACTCCTTTCACTGAGGTATGATGGCTGGAAGGAAGGCTAGAATTGAAAAGAAGGACCGAGAGACTTGTGCCAGTGTCCAGCAATAGGCCAGTATCTTTTCCCTCTATAGTCATGATTACCCAGGGCTCCTCCATGGAGATGACAGTCCAGCCAGAGGGAGGAGGCAGAGTGTGCCCTGGGCCCCTTCATTCCCGCTGGACCAACTGGTAGGATGGGTCTGAACTCTGGGGCCTTTGCTTCAGAGGGCAGTCTGACATCCAGTGGTCACCTTTGCAGTTACAGCATGGCCTAGAGGGCTTTTTAGGACAGTCCCTCTTAAGGTGGCCTGGCTTCTGACCATGGTAACAGATGAATGTAGTTGTCGAGTTCTTCTTAGGGCCCTGAGAATCAGACTTAGGGTCTGTTTCTCTTAGTGCTGCAGCAAAGGCAGCTGCTTTTTCTCGGTCTCTTTGTTTTCTCTCCTTGGCTCCCTCATCATCGCAGTTATAAAATACTGAGGAGGCAATTTTTACTAACACATCATGAGCTATCTGGAGCAAAAACCATTTTTTGTAGCTTTTTTCTAATATCTGGGGCTGACTAAGTAATGAACTTATCTTTAAGAATAATTTGTCCCTCTACTGAATTAGGATCTAGGGAAGTATGCTTTATCAATGCCTCTTGTAAATGATCTAAGAAGGCAGAGGGGTGATCCCTTTTTTCTTGTTGAACTGCTGACAGTTTAAAATAATTGAATGGCTTAGCTCTTATCCTTCTTGGACCTTCTAGAACACATGTCTGAAAATGTCTCCTACTCCAATCTCCCATATAGTCGCTAGGCCAGTAGGGGTCTTGCGTAGGGATGGCTTGGGCTCCAGTGGGAACTGATAGTTCTCCTGGGTGTCTTTCTTCTGGCCTTCTGAAATTAATAATATGGTACTCATCTCCAAATGCAATAGAAGCCTGTAATGCTACCTGTTTCTCATTAGGGGGTCAATGTTTGATTGAAGAGTAACATTACATCTTTCCCATCTAGCTCATAGGTCTGGGTGAGGCCTCTAAATACCTCAATGTACTTATCAGGGTCATCTAAAAAAAAATTCTTCATTAAACTTTTACTTTCTGGCACAGGTTTATGAGATTAACAAATATTTCTTCCTATGGACCTCAAACTATTGAAAACACTAACAAGTTCTGGGTGAGGGCTCATTGTATCAAACTTGTAAATTATTTTGTTCAACTCTATGTACTTTCTTACTTTCCTAACTGCTTAGCCTGTTAGTTTTCAAGTAGCTTTATTTTTGACATTTATTGTTTGTTTGGTTTTTTTGTTTGTTTGTTTTTCTTCCAGTACCAGGAATCAAACTCAAGACCTTGCGCTTGCCAGGCAGGCACTTTGCCACTGAGCTAAATCCCCAGCCCAGTAGCTTTATTTTTTTAAAACCTCATACTTCATGTATTTTATTCCTTCTTAATTATCTTCCATGATTAGTTGTCAAGTATATGGAGGTTCAGGATTATTATCTCTTCCTGGTAAATTACTTTGCTCATTTTGACTTGTAACTATTTTGTTTGAAATAGCCTTTGCTCCAAAGTCACCTGCTTAACAATATCATGTAAAAAAGTAAATTAGGCATAAATAGGGATGAATATAAACACTACTAATCCAACTGTATAATTTCACCTACTCGCCACAACCTTGAGGACAAAATCAAAAGGCTTGAAAGACCCTGCATGGGCTAATCTGTCCACTCTCCTCCACCTGCACACCACCTGCATCCTGGTCTTCCTGAACTATATACCAGCTAATTCACAATGGGTCTGGAATACTGCCCTGTTCATTTCTGCCTGCTTTCCATGTTAGGCTCAGAAGAAAGTTCTGTATCTTCCTGGACACATTTCCTACTCCACCCACCAAGTACGACTGACCACATTCTTCTTATGTGGCTCTCCTGAATCCTGCACAAATTTCCATCTCAGCACCTTAAATTTGCTTTAGTGCACCTAATTATTTACTTGACTGTCTCTCTGAATGAGCAAGAAATCAAGAACAAGAAGCCAGCAGTGGTAATGCATCCATGTAATCCTAGCTGTTAGTCAGCTTTCCTGCCACTGGGACTCAGTATCCAATAACCACAACTTAAAGGAGCAAAGGTTTAATTTGGCTCATATATTCAGAGAATTCAATGCATGAGTGCCTGGCTCCAAGGGAAAAACGTGCCCCAGCAACAGAAAACTAATGCCAAAAGTTAGTATAGAAGTAAGGTCACTGCTCTGACTGTATCTGACCATGTGATTTAGGAGCCTTTGGAACTGGACTGAAGAGTTTGGGAAGTTTGGGATATGTGGACTTGGAGAAGCCCAAGAATGCTGTAAGCAGAGCCTGATCGGTGATTCTGGTCAGGACTCAGAAGACCAGATTGTTGATTACAGTCTGAGTCTCTGCCCTCCGTGCAGCTAGTGCAGATAGGAGATCCTCACCTAGAAGGCCCACGAACTGCTAACACCAGGGTTCATGTTTGGGCCCTCCCTGTGCATGCCCTGTGCCACCTGCGGTACTAGAGCAGGCAGTCCACAAACTGCTAGCACCACGGTTTGCGTCTGGGCTTTACTTGCACCCTGAACCCCTTGGAGGTGACAGACACAGGTGATCCGTGATCACCATGAGTGCAGCCCACGTCTGGTTCCTGTGCATACCCTGAGATGCCTGGACACACAGAATCAGGTGGTCCACAAACTGGTGACCCTGCGATTCATGTCTGGGTTCTGCCTATGCCCTGAACTGCCTGGGGACACAGGACCACTGATCTGTGATTGCACCACCACTGCAGCCCACTTCTGGGTCATACACGTTCCAAGCTGCAAGGGGACACTGGATCAGGCAGTCTGCCATCGGCTGACATCACAGTTCCTGTCTGAGACCTGGGAGAACTAGGTACACTTCACCATCTGCTGGAAGACCCCAGACTAAGCAGCACATCTCAGCGGACACTGAGGGGCAAGCCTGACCACCAGGAAAACTAGGGACACTAGCAACCTTTGCTGAGCTGCCAGGGAAGAGGGAGAATGAGCATTCTGCCTCCGGCATCAAACATGACAAGACGAAGGACTAAAACACAATCTCAGAACCCCACCCCACCCAGAACAAGTCCAGGAGACATCAACATAGGAGAATTTGTTAAACACACACCTGAAATTGCTGAAATGATTGCAATGGAAGTAAAGAAACAATTCCATCAGCCCATAGAAGAGATCAGATCAGAAATAATCTCTCAGGCAAAAAATGAAATGGCAATAATAATGAAAGAATTGCTCATGGGGGCTGGGGATTTAGCTCAGTGGCACAGCACCTGCCTGGCAAGTGCAAAGTCGTGAGTTCAATTCCCGGTACCAGAAAAAAAAAAGAAAGAAAGAAAGAAAGAAAGAATTGCTCAGCACATCTAAAGAAGAAATATATTTTTTAAAAAAAGATGAACATAGGCAATGGATGGAAACGTATGAACACTATAGGAGTGAACTAGAACACATGAAACAGATTCAAAGAGACATCCACAAAATCAAAGCTTCCATTGAAAGCTGGCAAAACTGCTTGAATGAAGCCAAAGATAGAATTTCAGATCTTGAAGACAGCCTGGCAGCTAGCAATTGTGAAAGAAAGGATCTCTTAAAATCAACAAGGAACCAGGAAAAATCAATTCAACAGCTGCAAGATGAGGCAAAGAGGAATAATGTA
>NW_004955551.1:554949-555959 GCF_000276665.1 Chinchilla lanigera | reverse complement strand
AATGGATCACAGATCTCAACATTAAAACAGAAACACTAAATCTACTGGAAGAGAAAGTAGGTAAAAATCTTGAAGACATAGGGGTAGGCACAGAGTTCATGAACAAAAACCAAACCACATGTGAAGTACTTCAAAGAATCAACAACTGGGATCTCATCCTACTGAAAAGTTTCTGCACATCTAAAGAAATCACCAGCACAGCAAAAAGGAAACCCACAAATTGGGAAAAAATTTTAGCTGACTGTCCCTCAGACAAAGGTCTTCTATCCAGAACATATAAAGAATTAAAAAATATCAGCTCCCCTCAAATTCAAAGACCCAATTCAAAAACAGGCATCTGAGATGAACACACACTTTTTAGATAACGAAACACAAATGGAAAATAAATACATGAGAAAATGTTCAACATCATTAGTCATTCAAGAAATGTGAATTAAAACAACATTAAGATTTCATCTCACCCCAGTAAAAATGGCTAGCATTAAGAAATCAACCAATAACAAATGCTGGCAAGGCTGTGGAGAAATAGGAACCCTTCTTCACTGCCAGTGGGAATGGAGACTGGTGAAACCACTGTGGAAATCAGTCTGGAGATTCCTCAGAAAACTAGGTCTAGAGGTCCCATCTAACCCAGCTATCCCCCTGCTGGGTATTTTCCCAGAAGATCTGAAAGCATCACATCACAGCGATATATGTGCACCCATGTTTATAGCAGCACAATTTGTAGTTGCTAAATTGTGGAAGTAACCCAAATGTCCATTCACTGAGGAATGGATAAACAAATTGTGGTACTTTTATATAATGGAATATTACTCAGCTATAAAGAAAGATAAACTCAAAACTTTTACAGGTAAATGGTCACAACTAGAGACTATACTCACAAGTGAAATAAACCAAACCTCCATGTGTAAGCAACATATTGTTTCACTAGTGTAAGAACCTGAAGAAGTGAATAAAAATTGGGAGATATGACAGACATTGTGAAATGAAAGGAAAATGCTCAAAAGTAA
>NW_004955551.1:551009-553988 GCF_000276665.1 Chinchilla lanigera | reverse complement strand
ATGGAAACAGAATCTGATATATAGGTAAATAAGGCATATATAACTCCAACTAACCATAACCACAATAAAACTACACCCAGACATATAATAGTCAAGATCTCAGATCTTCAGCAAAGGAACAGAGTACTAAAAGCTGCTAGAGAAAAGAAACAGATTACCTATAAAGGAAAGCATATCAGAATCATGGCAGACTTCTCAACACAAACCATCCAACCAAGAAGAGTTTGGAGTGAAGTATTACAGGTCCTGAGACAAAACAGCTTCCAACCGAGAGTGATGTACCCTGCCAAACTATCCTTAAAAGTCAATGGAGAAATAAAATGTTTCCACGACAAAGAACAACTGAAGAACTTTATGAGTACCAAACCATCCTTACAAAGAGTACTAAAAGATATTCTAGATGGAGAAAAAATTGACCTCAATTTCAAGAACAACAATAGAAAGGAACTCTCAAGCAGAACAAGCAATTAAATTGGGTAGAAAATGTAGGAAACCAACAGCAAGTAAATACCATGACAACAATCAGCCAACACATATCAGTTATAACCATAAATGTAAATGGCCTCAATTCACCAGTCAAAAGAAACAGACTGGCGGAGTGGATTAAGAAACAAAATCCAACAATATGTTGTATACAGGAAACACATTTTACTCAAAAGAAAATCCACAGACTGAAAGTCAAAGGATGGAAAACAATTCTCCACTCAACAGGAACCCAGAAAAAAGCAGGTGTAGCTATTATGTTTGCAGACAATGTAAACTTCAAACAGACAACAATCAAAAGAGATAAAGTCACTACATAGTTATTAGGGGAAAACTGCAAGAGGATGAGATAACAATCATAAACATTTATGCACCAAATACTGGAGCACCAAACTATATCAGACAAATCTTAACAGACATGAAAATAATTAATAATACTATTAATTAATAATTAATAACACCATTGTAATAGGGGACCTCAACACCCCTTTAACACAAAGAGATAGGTCAACTGGACAAAAAAATCAGCAAAGAAATAACATATCTGAACCAAATCTGCGAACAAATGGACTTAGTAGATGTATACAGAGTGTTCCACCCCACAACATCAGAATACACATTTTTCTCAGCTGCACATGGGACTTGCTCTAAAACAGACCACATTCTAGCCCATAGAGCATACCTACCTAAATGCAAAAGAACTGAAATTATCCGAGGCATATTATCTGACCACAGTGCAATGCAATAGGAAATTAATGACAAAAGGAACTCCAAAAACTCCATAAACACTTGGAAATTAAATAACAAGCTGCTGAACAACCAATGGGTCACAGAAGAAATTAAGGAAGAAATTAAAAAATACCTACAAACAAACAAAAATGTAGATACAACTTACTGGAATCTGTGGGATGCAATGAAAGCAGTCCTCAGAGGGAAATTTATAGCAGTGAACTCACACATAAGGAAAATAGAAAGAGAACAAATAAATAACCTAATGCTGCACCTCAAACTTTTAGGAAAAAAAAAACAAAAACAAAAAAACAAGTCAAGCCCAAAGCCCAAAGAAAAGAGGAGATTATAAAGATTAGGGCAGAAATTAATGCAATAGAGATGAAGAAAACCCTACAAAAAATAAATGAATCAAAGAGTTGGTTCTTTGAAAGAATAAATAACATCGATAAACCCCTAGCCAACCTTATCAAAAAAAGGAAAAACCTCATATTCATGCAATAAGGAATGAAAATCATTCATGATGAAATGATAAAAGGATGAAATCATTACAGATCCTACAGAAATTCAAAAGATCATTAATACCTATTTTGAAAATCTCTAGTCTGATAGGTTAGAAAACAAAGAAGAAACAGACAGATTCCTAGATATGTATGAATTACCAAAGTTGAATCAAGAAGATATAAAAATTCTGAGCCCAGTATCAATTAATGAGATTGAAAACGTGATTAAAAACTTAACCACAAAGAAAAGCCCAGCAGAATTTTACAAGAAATTCAGAGATTTAATACTAACTCCTCAAACTCTTCAATGAAATTGAAAAGGAAGCAATTCTCCCTAACTCATTTCTAGAGGTAAGTATTATATTGATACCAAAACCAGAGAAAGACCCAGAGAAAGAAACCAGATACCAAAACCAGAGAAAGAAAGAGAACTACAGACCACTCTCTCTAATGAACATAGATGCAAAGATACTCCATCAAGAAAATAAAACACCATGACCAAGTCAGATTTATTCTAGGAATGCAGGGATGGTTCAATATTGGAAAATCAATTAATGTTATACACCATATCATTAGAGCCAAAGACCAAAATCACATGATCATCTCAATAGATGCAGAAAAAGCTTTCAACAAAGTCCAACATGCATTCATGATAAAAACCCTACAGAAAATAGGAATAGATGGTCTTTAGCTCAATCTGATCAAACCCATCTATGACAAACCAACAGCCAACATCATACCAAATAGACAAAAACAGAAAGCTTTTACTTTAAAATCAGGACCAAGACAAGGATGTCCACTGTCACCACTCCTATTCAACATAGTTCTGGAAGCATTAGCCAGAGCAATTAGACAAGAGAGAGAAATAAAAGGAATAAGGATAGGAATGGAAGAAATAAAATTATCACTATTTGCAGATGACATGATACTTTACATGGAAGACCCCAAAAACTCCACAAGAAGACTCCTTGATTAATCGATAAATTCAGCAGTGTAGCTGGACACAAAATCAACACCCAAAAATCAATAGCATCCCTATACACAAACAACAAACAGTCTGAGAGAGAAATTAAGGAAACCATACCTTTCACAATAGCATCCAAGAAAATGAAATATTTAGGAATCAATCTAACAAAAGAAAGAAAAATCTATTCAATGAAAACTGTAGTACTCTGAAAAAAGAGATCAAAGAGGATTTCAAAAAATGGAAAAACATTCCTTGCTCACGGATAGGAAGAACCAACATTGTGAAAATGGCCATACT
>NW_004955551.1:533079-549575 GCF_000276665.1 Chinchilla lanigera | reverse complement strand
ATGTATATACAGGATAGCTAACATAGTTGTACTACTGACTTCTATCACTTTACTGAAAGGAATAGTTAATGATTAATTATTTGATCAACCTTGCATGTCTCTATTTGTTTTCCTGAGAAACCACTTTGAAGATATCTATACATAATACAACAACCATTGTTAATTTCCTACCACTTTGTCTGTAACTCTGTATTGCTTGTATTGTTCTTATGCTTTTTTGTAAATGGATGTGTTTGTTAATATGTTTTCCTTCTTTTATTTTTAAAATAAATTTTTACAAAAAGTGCTGAATAATACCAAATAAAGTAGGCAAGCTTGATGGAAAAAAAAAAAAGACCAGATTATTGACAGGAATGTGGACAAGTAAAGGCCAGGCTCAGAAGTTTCATTTGAGAACCAGGACTCTATTGAGAAATAGACTTAAGAGGACATGCATATTCCACTCGGGCAAAAAAAAAAGTCTGCATTTTGTCCTGGTCCTGAGACTGTGCAAGAGGCTGAGTTTAATACGTTCTCTCCAACTTGAGCAACTGATGATACAAGCATGACTGTCACATCGTGTTGTTTGATGTTACAGTCATGCATGAACCACCAGTGGTTACAAGACACCTGGCAGGAAGACATAGGAAGTATAGACCCATTGTGAACACATCAAGGGCAGTGGACTAACAGATCTGGAAGATGAAATTTCAAGGCAACACTCAGGCACTGACATGGGTACTACTGGCTGCTTTTAGCCTAGATTTCTAGTGAGAATCAAGGACAAAAAGAAGAGCAGAGATTTTTGAAAAACAAATTTGCTCCAAAGCTGGGACTAAAGGAGGTATGGCTGATAAAGATTAGCACCATTAAAAAAAAATGAGAGGGGCTGGGGATTTAGCTCAACGGCAAAAGCGCCTGCCTGGCAAGCGCAAGGTCGTGAGTTCAGTTCCCGGTACCGGAGAAAAAAACCAAAAAAAAAAAAAAAAATGAGTACTTTTGTAAAGGACGGCAATAAAGACAGCCACGTGGACTACAACCAGCAAAGCCATAAGGATGGGGCTTTGGAAGTCAGAGTTCACAACCAAGTGCCTTAATTAAGTGCCAGACATGGAGCTACAGGACTTAATGTTTATACGGCTGGGTTTTGGTCTTCCTTTGGTTCAACTCTTTTCTTTCTTGGTTCAATTCTTTTTTAACCTCTATTCTTACTTTTTGGAATGGGAATATTTATCCCGTGTCATTATACCTTGGAATTCTGTATCTTATTTCTGATTTTGCAAGAGGGTCATAGCTAAAAGTTTGCCTTCAGTCTGACAAGAGACTTTGATTTGGGATTTTTAGCAAGGCTCGGACTGTTGAGATTTTGGAGAAGAACTATTTATTATGCTTCCATTGTACACAGGATAGCTATATCAAGCTGACTAATACACCAGTACCCCAAGAGGCTGAGGCAGAAGGATCAAAAGTTCAAGCCCAGCCTGGTCAACTTAGCAAGATTCTATCTCAAAACATTTATAATTTTTATTTTATTTTTTTGTCTTTTTGAGACAGGGTCTCGCAATGCAGTGCAGGCTGGCCTTGAGCTCACTTTGTAGCCCAGGCTGGCCTCGAACTCACAACGATCCTCCTGTCTCAGCCTCCAGAGTGCTGGGATTACAGGTGTGCACCTCCACGCCCGGCTAAAACATTTATAAAAGGATGAGAATGTAGCTCAGTGTGAAGGCCCTGGGTTCAATCCCCAATATCAGGTGAAACAAAAGCTCATGAAGACCTGTTTTGTGTTCCTTTTATATTCCCAGTACACATTAAAGTCTGAAACAGGTGGGTGACCATAAGACACAGAAAGGCAGAACTGGAGTCAGATCACTGCATGCAATCAAGTTGGAAAGTTCACTATTTATTGGCAAAGCTACAGTCATCTGTCCTATTTCAAATAAAGACATCAAGCCAGGCATGGTGGCACACACCTGAGGCAGGAGGATTACTATGAGGGAGGCCAGCCAGGGCTACACAGTGAGTTCAAGGCCAGCCTGAAATGTATAGCAAGATCCTGTCTCAGAAACAAAAACAAGCAGTAGGAAGGCTGAGGCAGGAGGATCACCATAAGGGAGGCCAGCCTGGGCTACATAGAGAGTTCAAGGCCAGCCTGAACTATATAGCAAGACCCTGCCTAAAAAACAACAAAAAAACCCAACAAATAAACACATCTAGGCTGGTATAGGCAAGGTGAATGCCTAACACTACCCAGCTTGTTAACAGGAGAACACATTTTTTTTTTTTGAGATAAGGTCTCACTACATAGATCAGGCTAGCCTCAAACTCACAGAGATCCTCCTGCTTCAGCCTCCCAAGTGCTAGGATTACAGGTATGCACCACCATGCCTGGCTCCTAACATATCTCTAACACCATAAATTTTTCTATCAAATATTCTCTGGTGTAATACTCTCATATTTACATGGGGCTTTCAGCTCACCATCATTATTCCAGCTACATCCAAAATGTCTTCTTTCTCACCAAGTCTTATCTGACTCTATCTCCTCAGTATCTCTTCCTTCCTTCCTTTTTTTTCTTCCTTCCTTCTTCCTTTTTTTAAAGCCAAAAGCCTCCACCCTGAGCTATATCCTAGCCCTTTTTTTAATTTTTATTTTGAGACAGGGTCTCACTAAGTCACTAAGTTGCCCAGGCTGGGCCCAAACTTGAGATCCTTCTGCCTCAACCTCCCAGAATGCTGGGATTACAGATGTGTGCCACCATGCCTGACTTATTTCCTCAATGCCTGATCAATATTCAACGTCTGGTCAATATTACAATTTTTTCCACCTCTAATGCCACGAAACTTGTCCGGGGCCAAGACTTTTACCCTGTGGCTCACTTAAAAAGCTGTTGTCAGCCTCCAGTAAGCTGCTTAATACACAACAGGCACTCGAATACTTACTGAATACAAGAGGACTCTAACCACTTTGGTACTGCTGGGTCATGAGACATAAGGCAAAGAGCTAGTAAGAATGAGGCTGAAGAACTAAACAGGCACCAACTGAGGAAAGCAACAGACAGTACATTCAGCAGTTGTTTCCTCCAGTTATGGCGTTTCTACTTGAGGTAGAATGTTCGGACAAATGTGTGGAGAATGGACCTGGAAGGGCAAGCTTGAAGCCAAAGATACAGATAAGAGATAAGAATGTGCCATGGTAGCCTGCGGCTAACCCTAGAATTGTTAAGCTGGACAGAGTTGAAACATTCCAATGTGACACAGCCACAGCCTGCCTTTGGTGTCATACTGTAGCCTCTGAACCCTTCCCAGCTTTAGTTTCCTCTTCTGTAAACTGCAAGTCCCTCTTCTAGGACTTTCACGAGGATTAACTGAATTATGTGAAAGTGCTCAGCACTCTGTCACATAATAAGTGTTAATAACTTTCAGCTCCATTTGGGAAAATGTATGTATTTAGAACTCTAGATACTTACTGCTCAATAATTTCCTTATAAATTTTTCCTTTAAGGGTCCCCATTTGCTAAATAAATAAATGTACAGAAGAAAAAAACCTAACGATTTTTAACTTATTAAACCTTATGGTAGGATCATAATTTCTGGAAGCTACCTCAGACAGACAAACATTTTATGGAAATATCTTAAAGCCTAGCTAGACTCCAAGGTTCTATTTCTTCAGAGTATGAAACAATGAGCTGCAGTTCTGAGGCACCTTAAAACCGGGCAACCAGTCTCAATCTCAGCAATCCAATTTTGGTCCAAATAGTAAATCAAGTGTTACTGTCCACTCCTATCACCCCCCGCATACAAACCCTCTACATGGGAAAGGGGGAGTTTCTAGAAGAGGCAGTCTAAAGGGAGGAAAAACTTTGTTAAAAGCAGCAGGGCACAGTGGTGCATGCCTGTAATACCAGTACCTGTGCAGAAGGATCACTGCATGTTCCATGCCAGCCTGGGTTACACAGTGAGTTCAAGGCCAGCCTGAACTATATATCAAGCCCTAAACTAAAAAAAAAATTTTTTTCCTCCTTGGGAAAGATATAGATACTAGTAACTTCAGTTACATATAGGACAATAAGTAGTAGGTCCTCATGGGAGACCTCCAAGCTACACTCTCCTGAGAAACAAAGCCCCTTGCTTTCATCTTGACCTTTACTTCAACCTTATTCACTGAGATATGCAGAGCTAGCTATATTAAAACAGATGTCCCTTAATTGGCTAAAAGAATGTGATCAAATCGGGCCAAGATACCAATATGTCTCAATGCAGAATGCAACATGTGGGTGAGAACTGCAACATACACACACACACACACACACACACACACACACATCGCTGATGGTTAGAATGGGGGCTCAAGCAAGAGCCTGTGAGAGTTCAGGGTTAAGACATGAGGTAACATCTCAGCTGAGACCACGGGACTCAGAAAGGACTGTACCTTCCTGGCAGGAAAGGTGCCAGCCTTGCATACATCAAGATATCCTTTGTATTAGTAATTAGAGGGCTCTGTGCCTGGTACAAAACTGCTCTGTTTCTCCTTACAGCCAATGCCTGCAAAGTTTATTTTCCCTAGCATTCTGCCTCAGCCCCCACCCACCTCCCTGACTGGAACCACTAAAAGCCGTAAGCTTTTGGATTTGTGGCCCTTTGTTTCATAGAACACTCTGCGTCATCCCAGAGCTCATCTGCTGAACCTTCTCTCTATGTCCTTATTTTGCAATCATGTGCCATACTGCTGGGTGGGGACCTTCATAGGGGTTTTGGTAGGCGCTAAATTTAGTGACACTATATAAGAATATAAATAGATGTGTGTGTGTGTGTGCGCGTGTGTGTGCGCGCGTGCGTGCATGTCAACAGACATTGTTTTGCTTTGTTTTGTTTTGTTTCATTTGGCAGTACAGGAATTGAACCCAGGGCCTTCACACAGAGCTCCATCCCCAGTCCCTATTTTTATTTTTTACTCTGAGACCGGGTCTTTCTTGGTAAGCCACTAAGTTGCCCCAGGCTGGACTCAAGTTGGTTATCCTCCTGCCTCAATCTCCTAGAGTACTGGGAAATAAGTATGCACCACCCTGTGCAACTGTCAAGAAATTTTAAATAGATTTTAATCTACATTACTATAGTATTTCTCCCTAAGGAAATAAAACAAGTTGGCATTAACAGAATTTGTATAGTGGAGAGGTGTAAATACTATTAATCTAGGCATATGTAGCAACTAAACTTGGTACCAGACACCCAGCTGGCAATATTAACGGCTATCCTGGGGACAGAAGGCATTGCAATGGCAGAGAAAGTAGCCAGTGGCCTTATATTATCCTCCCCGCAAAAAGAAGTAACTGATCTGCTCCAACAAATGTATTGTTTTCTAACCTTTCCTTCAGCAGGTATACATTAATGTGGCATACAAATTCAAAAGAAAAACATTTTAAATTCACAAGTAATTTTTAAAATGTAAGATTGCCGGGCGTGGTGGCACACACTTGTAATCCCAGCACTTGGGAGGCTGAGGTAGGAGGATCGTTGTGAGTTTGAGACCAGCCTGGGCCACATAGTTGAGTTCAAGGCCAGTCTGAACTGCATAGTGAGACCTTGTCTCAAAAAAGACAAAAAATAAAATAAAATAAAATAAAATAAAATAAAATAAAATGTAAGATTATCAAGGCTATCTAGTAAGGAACAGAGTTACTTACAAATTACCAAAGGATAGCATTTTAGAAATATACCAAATTTTACTTACTGAAATAATAGAGCTAGATACACCCAAAATTGTCAGTATTTGTAATAAGCTCAAGTGTTTGACCCATTAAGTAAACATTTCCAGTCTTTCTTCAGATCCACTTGGCAGTACATATCTTCTATTTTCATATGCCCTCGTCTTCCTGGTACACAAAAAAACAAATGATTACGTACTGAGTGCCTACAGAGAGCATGAGTCATTCATTCCAAGATACCAAAGTGAAGGCACTCCCTCAGTCCAAGAGTCAAGCCTGGGTTTTGCACAGCTGATGAAATTTATAGGCAGTTTCACCTACGTCTTTAAAACACCAAAGTGCCACGATACCTATAAATAATCAGGCCCAAGTTTCATTTCCTGCTAAAGACAAAGGATATCATTACTCTGAAAAGACAATCACCACTACCAAAGTCAAACATACCAGGAAAAAGAGTTTTAGAATGAGGAACTGTAAGTTCCAATTTTTAGTTCATCAGTATTGTAATTCTCAAAATTTGATGGGGCTGGAAAACACATTAAGGAACAATTTGATTCAGGTGCCATCTTATAAATACAAAGTTTGAGATACATTTTGTTGAATCCCTACTGATAATCATTTCTCCAGCTACATAGCAAGCTAAAGAAATAATCCAATTTAAAAGTTCTGCCAGATGGTGATTTCCCATTGTGAAGTGTAACTCAATGGTCATCAACTCAGGCTGTTCATAATTATCATCTAGGAGCTTTATAAAATATTAATGCCTGGACTCCACCTCTCAGAGATGGATTCAGTTGATTAGGTAAGGCCTGGAAGTAAGGTTTTTTTTTCTTTTTTAAACTTCCCCTAGGTGATTGTAATGTACAGCCAATATCACAGTTATTGCTCTAAGTGATTACAGATCACTAGGAGGAACCTGAATTAGTTATCCTATCAAGTCTGAGTCAAACACGCCTGTGGAATGCCTTATATGAAGAGCTTAAAAGTGTAAAGTATCTTAAACTATAAAGATGTCATCAAACAGTGAGTTGGCATAAAAGCTGGTCTAAGCTACAAGAAGGAAATATTCTTCAAAAAATAACTCCAAGAGCCAGGTATGGTAACACACATCTGTAACCCCAGCTAACCAGAAGGCTGAGGCAGAAGCACTGCAAGTTTGAGGCCAGACTGGGCAATTTAGCAAAACCCTGTCTGAAAATATAAATGTAAAAAGGTCTGAGGATATAGTTCAGTGATAAAGCACCTGCCTAGAATTTGTGAGGCCCTGGTTTCAATCCTCAGTAACTAAAAAACAAAACAAAACAACAACAACAACAAAAACCCTCCAAACACTTTTGAAAGAAGAGTGATGCCACCTAGGAAAGGATCTTAAGAGTTTCAAGACTTTCCTATTAAAATAGCTATCTAGGCCAGGCATGGTGGCACATGCCTGTAATCCCAGCACCCTGGGAGGCTGAAGCAGGAGGATCCCCATGAGGCTAGCCTGAGCTACACAGTAAGTTTAAGGCCCACCTGCACTATTCAAAACAAGACCCTGTCTCAAAAACACCACAGAAAAGGAATCTAATTACAGACCAACAAGAAGGTCGCAAAATTTTCATCATTATCATGAAGGAAATTAGAAATTGCTTCTGGGCATGGTGGCACAAGCTTGTAATCCCAGCACTAGGGAGGCTGAGGAAGGAGGATCGCCATGAGTTCGAGGCCAGCCTAGGCTACAAGGCAAGACTCTGTCTCACTCCGCCCCCAAATAATTATTATTATGAAAGTTCACACAATGTAATTAAGAGTTTTACCCTGGGAGGGCCTGATGAAATGTATAAAATAATGAAGAGCATGGACTTCATTGTTAGGCAGGATCAAAAAAAAAAAAAGTAAGAAGGAGACAGAAAATCATAACTAATAGCCAGGTGTGGTGGTGCACGTCTGTAATCCTAACACTTGGGAGGCTGAGGCAGAAGGATCACTGCGAGTTCAAGGCCAGCTTGGGCTACAAAGGGAGTTCGAGGCCAGTCTGAACTGCATAGTGAAACCCTGTCCCAAAAAGACAAAAAAAAAAGGAAACAAAATCATAACTAAAAATTATACTTTATAAAAAAGACTGCAACTTCCAGGATTTAGCCCTAAGTCACCAGAGACAGCACCATTCTAATACTCCTTGGCCAGATTTACAATCCTTCCCCACCAGACCCATCTCTAGAAGGCCATAAATTGGCCCAACTAAGAGAGAAAACAAAAGGTTGAACAAATCCAAGAAAATGTTTAATCACCTATTCAAAAAAAAAAAAAAAAAAGCTTGGGAATGGGCTGATACCCCCACCCTCTTTTTTGGAGGACTGGATGGGTGGGCACTTTTTTCCCTAGCTCTTCACCCCCTCAAGAAAATTATAAACGTACACAGTTCCAAACTGCAATGTGACTCACTTCGTTGTGCACCTATACTCACCTCTTATATTCATCCAATACTCCGTCTTTGCCTAATAAATCCTGTTCATGTCTCTTTCTGAAACATCCTAAAAATTCTTTTTCTGTGACAGGAATCAGCCAACCTGCTACAGTGGGATGGGTTAAATATGGAGAATTTTCAGAACCAGCCTGGTGACAACAGTATATTGAGGGAACCAGTATCAGAGGCCGACATGTTTAAAGGTCATGCTTTGGGAATAAATTAATGGAAGTACAACTTAAATTACAGATTCCCAAAGTTATTACCTTAAGAATTTAAAAGAATAACCACTTCATACAAGGGTTAGACAAGCACTTGGTTAATGCAGTCATAGAGCCTCACCCAAAAAACATAGCAGTTTTGTTGGCCTTTACGCCTCACCTTCTACTCTCCCAAAAACTACACTTAAATGTCATTTGACAGCTCAATCAAAGCACAGATAAGCTACGAATTGGTATTTTCCTTTCCTTATTTTAGAGCTATTAACAGTGATGCATGAAATTCACACTTTCATCATTAAATAAACCTTTCTCCCAGCTGGTGTTTAAATAATTGCCTGGCTTTTCCTGAAAATTTTTGTTCAACACTAACTTACTCTCTTGCATCTAGGATTACTTGTACAGTCATGCAGTCACCATGGATCCTAACCAACAAAGTTTGCCTTCAAAGCTGAAGACTAGGATTTGCAATTTGACTTGACCTCAAATGAATAACTGTTTCCAGATCAAACCAGGATCCCAGAGATGAAGAAGAAGGGAAAAACTGTACTATCTTATCTTTGGCCAGTTAACACTACTCATGCTCAAATCTTTGCCTTTTCCTTAGAGGACCCAATTAGAATGAAGGCACTGTACATGCAATCCATAGCACTATTTCCATTAAGTCAAAAGAGATCTATAAAAGCCCAACAATGCACAGGGCAAAGTGTCTTCCAGGGGTTTTTCTCTCTTGAAGAATAATATAATCACTACAGCTGGAAAGAACTTCCTAGAGTCAATCTGCCCATTTTCTTTATTAGGAAGGAAAATAGATGTCCACTACCTTAGAAAAAAAAATGAGACCTCAAACCTCAGGGCTGAGGAACACCTGTATTTCACTTCAACCAGCCTGCCCCAAGAAAAAAGAGTGGACACTTTTTTGTGAATGGAAGCAGTTTCCTAAGGGTCTCATAACAACCACAAAATGAATCACCCTAGCAGAACATACAATTTAATTAAGATAGTACCAGTCTGTGTTGTGAGTACTAGAATGCTGAATGTGAAATGTTTAGTCTCACTTTAAAAATACTATTTAGGGGCTGGGGATTTAGCTCAGCGGCACAGCGCCTGCCTGGCAAGAGCGAGGTTGTAAGTTCGATTCCAGGTACCGGCGGGGGCGGGGGGGGGGAATAAAAATACTATTTTTACATTATTACTTAATGTGATTATCAACAGCTACTGATACTTTTATAAAATTTTCCCTATTGTGTTAAACATACTGTTTCAAATATTCTTCTCAGCTCCATTATGGCCAGTTGACAGATGACTGACTTAGATCAGCTAATGAGTAATTCTTTGTTACAGGCTTGATGACACTGTTGTTACCACTCAGTATTTGCAAGGCTAGTTTTTAAAAGGTTGTTCTAAAATATGAGCAGAAATACAAAAAAACACACAGAGAGATGGTAATATGACTTGTAATGATATAACACATTGAAATCCCCATAAACCATGCAAAAATGAGGTTAGACTGTGATTCTGAGAATGCTCTGAATCAACAGCACAGCTGAACTGGTTTGATTTCCCAATAGTCTAGTATCTATACACACATACATCAGCCTATCATAAACATCCATCATAAATCACAAGGGCCAAAATTAACAACCTTTCTGGCGCAAGGGCCAATTTGGACAGATGGGGGGGCCTGTACGGATAAAGATGTCTGTATCATTTATTTTCATTCAAAATGAAAACAGGTTTATTGAATTCCATGCACTTAGCAGTCAACTCCCTCTTTACTGAACGACAATGAGAAATAAGCATGACTTTTTTAGGTGGCTTAAGAGGCAGCGTTCTCTTTTGTTCTTACAGTCTCCATTTAATCCTCCCAACAGGCTTTTGCTGCTCAAAGCATTTTACAATACACCTACCGAAGACCAGGTGCTAGTGGTCCTACAGTGAGCATCCTTCTCTTTCTCCATTCTGGGACTGTTCTAGGCTTGGCAGGTTGGAACAGGAGAAACCCCTGTCCCTGTAATAGTACCAACATAGCCAGTTCCCAGAAGACCACTTTGTCAGGACATCCTGGTTCTTGGCACATGCAGGCTGTACCTGAGAAGGGCTTAATGGCATGCTCCTCCGAAGCCAGCCTTTGGCAGATCCTGACCAGATCACAAGGATCTAGGAACCAGGCATTCTACAAAGGTTCCTCCCATCTTTGAAGTTGGTTTCCCCTAAGGTTTTTTCTCTTACATCTCATCTCAGCTTTGCAGTCTCTAAAAGGTTGCCCTTGAAACTGAATCTAGGACTCTCTCAAAGCTAGACTGAGAAAGGCTTCAGGTTGCTCATTACTGCAGGAAAACAGTCCCCATCCAGGACATATCAATGCTTCTGCTCAAAGAGCTACCCTGTATCTATTCCCTTCCTAAACTGCAGATGTTCTAAAAGCTTAAACCTGATAAACTGACGTAGCTGGAAAAACTATTAACCAATCAAACTAATTTTGCAAGAAAGGAGGTACAGCAGGAACAGGGTCAAAAAGCAAACCAGTAGTTACAGCCAGCATCAGCCCTTTCGTCCTGTATAAATCCTCCCTCAGTGTACTGGCTCTGACATTTAAGGAACAATTTTTTTTCTCTAGATACACTGTGATTGTGATAGCTAAAGATATACTTGGGCAGTTACCCATAAAAATATAAATCCTATATCTTTGTAGTCAAGAGGCAAAAAGGTTTGTAAAACACAACCAGGGCCAGGGATACAGCTCAGACGTATAGTGCCTGCCTGGCAAGCACAAGGTCCTGAGTTTGATGCTGACACCAAAAAAACAAAAGAGGAAATTCTGGATTTGGAGCTACATATGGATTAGAAACCTGGCTCTCCCTCTTACTGAGAACTTGGACAGATTGTTTTTCTGTGCCTCAGTTTCCTCATCTGTAAAAGGAGATTAATAATGAAACTAGGGGTTGAAGAGAGGGTAGAGGAACGGGAGAAAAAAAAAGACAAAAGAATCAAGATACATCACATATAGGTACAAATCCCCTATGATGAATGTGATACTATATATAACTAAAATGTACCAATAAACTTAATTAATAAAAAATAATAGTAATGAAACCCTCCTCCTGAGTTTTACTGTGAGAATGAAAAAATAACATATAAAGGGCTTAGAACAATGTCTGGTTCAGAAAATTGCTCAAGAAATAAAAGCTATTATTAGCTAGTATTTATTTTGGTTGTCAATGTAGATACAAAATGCTGCACACACAAAAAATCCCTCAATTTATAAAACCTGATTCCAAAAATTGTCAGTCACTTTAAAAACACCATCTTTTTTTTTCTTAAGTCAAAGATGAGAAGTGCGGAGATTTGCAGTCTTTTTTCTATTTAACATGGAAAATAAATGTGCATGCCATATATTCTTGCATAAAAATAAATGTGCATAAAAATAAATGTACAAACCTGTACAACACCATTGTTGCCTGTAATATAAAATATAGGGTAAAAAGTAGTACAAGATATAAAACTTGTCTTTTTTTTTTTTGGTTTTTTTTCTGGTACCGGGAGTCGAATTCACCACCTTGTGCTTGCCAGGCAGGCGCTGTGTTGCTGAGCTAAATACCCAGCCCCTAAAAACTTGTCTTTTCAAAGAAAACTGAAGATCTAAGATACTAGGGAAAAACCTAATTATTCAACAACAACAAAAAAAATGGTTAGAAAGAATTTCAGAATACATTTAATAATTAATTTTAACTTAAAATATCCTGTTATATTTTACCATCCTAATTTGTGAATGTTTAACAACCATAATTTTTTTTAAAATAAAAATCAAAAGCTCTTTTAAAAGGTAAATCAACTGAATATAGTTTTGTAAAATATTCCTCAAGAGATAAATATTCCATGTGGATTTCAATTCCATAACTACAATTTCTCATTCAAAAAAGGTAACTTCATATGAAAGGGTAAAATAATTTCGTTATTAAAACTTAACTCTTAAGAATAGGAAAACTTGTTTCTGTGAATTCTGATAGCTACTACGACCTCTAAAAAAGAGAAAAAAAAATGTCCACTGGTATTCACCATTTAAAGTATCACTTTTCTATATATAGTTCATGTGCTTGTGAATGTTGTGTGCATGACAGATGCTTTGAGATCTTTTCACGGTCATTCAGTCTCAGAATAGAATGAGGCAATACACAGCAGTAAATTATGTAACACTGCCCTATCAGACAAAGCCGCAAAGACTAATGGAAGCAATTTCAAGACTGAAGAGATGAGACCTTGCCCCAACAGTGGGCTGTATTATATTCCTTAACTCTTTAAATTACAATTATAACTCCCTGATTATTAACCTCAACTCTTAGGAGATTACTGAACATTTACCTAGGGCTTTATCATTTTCTTGGGAGAAAGTAAGCAACCTAAATATGTTTCTCTGATCATTGCCTTGTTAAAAGCAGGTATCAGCATTTATCAACCTACTCACTGCCGGACTACTCACTAGACTTTACCCAAAAAATGGGAACACCAGAAAAATAACAATAAATGTTTAGCTAGAAGAAAAAACTGAAAAAAAAAAAAAAAAAGCAATGTTAAAGAAGAAAAAGATACTATCACAAAAATTTTTATTTATTTATTTATTTTTAATCACAAAAAGTTTTAAATGATGCTGTATCAAACAGAAAACTCCCCAACTGGAAGTACTCCTTTCTTCCTATTTCCCTCATCCAACTGGAAACAGATATTTTGCGCTTCAATTAAGGTATATTCAAAACAGGGCCTAAAAAGAGGAATAAATGTAACAGAGTATCTTAACTTTTTAAGGCAATGACTTAACAGACAGAAAACTTGCACCTAAATCCAACTCAAGTGAAAATGCCTTCTAAGCAAGCATGGTGGCACATGCCTATAACCCCAGCTACTTGGAAGCTGAGGCAAAAAGATCACATATTCAAGGCCAGCCTGGGCAACTTAGTGAGACCATACCTCAAAATAAAAAATAAAAACAGGCTGGGAATGTAGCTCGGTACAAAGGGCCTAGATTCAATTTTGAGTAGCACAAAAAACAAAACCAAGCCTTCTATGTTATAAGCACTCTAAAGCCTAGAGATATCAAGAGGAGTAAATACAGTCCTTGCCTTAGGGAATACACTGTCCAATGGAGAAGCAGTACCATTATAGATGCTGTAAGGAAGGACTGTCATCAAAGGGCGTATGTTCTTTTTCATTTGAACACAAGGAAAGTGGCTAAAATTCTACCCAGGGACGAAGGTTATGTGAGCACAGGGTAGCAGCTGTCTTTGAGTTAGGTCTTTACACAATGAACTAGAGAAAAGGGACTGAGAGTAACGAACATTCCAGGCTATAGAAATGGTTAATTTCCCCTTAAATATCAATACTTATTCTTCTGATGTCTCTAGTGACACCTGCTTCAGATTGTTCAATAGCTTCATGTAAAAATCACAATGCCCACAGGCTTTTTTAGTCTTATACTACTGCCCTATTGTAAAGAAATGGATTTGGAGCCTGGTGTGGTGGCACATACCTATAATCACAGCACTCAAGAAGCTGAGGCAGGAGGATCTTGAGTCCAGGGCTAGTGTAGACTACTTGAGTAAAAGGCTGGCCTAGACTACATAGCAAAACCCTGTCTAAAAAAAAAGAAAGGAAGGAAGGACAAAGAAGACAAGACTTAGTAACCTATTCAACTGAATAACCAGTAAGAAACAAGAAAAGACTTCAAATGCTGTCACCAAAAACAATAACAAACCTTAAAAGCAGAGGGGGGACCAGGCATGGTGGCTCACACCTGTAATCCTAGCACTCAGGAGGCTGAGGCAGGAGGACTGCCATTAGTTTAAGGCCAGCCTGGGCTATACAGTGACTTAAAGCCAGCCTAAAAAAAAAAAAAAAAAAAGAAAGCTGAGGGGGGAAAAGTTCAATAAAATAAAGGCAATTTTAAATAATTTTATCTATAAGAAAAAATCTGAAAAGTACTTAATCAACTTAAAAAATACCATTATTAAACAACTGTACACAGGATCTTGACTACTGAGTAGAATAAATTATTTGGTAAAGTAAAGGAATTCTTTATTCACTGGCTAATACCTAAAGATTAAAACAAGCTGTTATTTTTGAAACATAATGGCCTCTTCCTTTCTCTAGGTTTTTTTGTTTCGGTTTTTTGTTTTTTTTTTTGTTTTTTTTTTTTTGGTCTACTTTTACTCTGTGATTGGCTGGTAATATTTTTAAAAGTGAGATAAACTTAATAGAAAAGGCTAGTCATTTTATTCAGGAAAAGTTTTAAATTTGCTTCCTGATATGGATTTGGATAAACTGTAATCCACCAACCTGGCTTAATCCAAAAATCTAGGCACAAATTACCCTTTATAGCTGAGGAAACTGTGGTTTGTCCCATCAGATTAGTTGGCAATGATCTTAAGTTCCATCCAGCTCTAAAAGTCTACTCTTCAACTCCAAGGAGTTGACTGCTTTGACAGCCTGGAAATTTTACAATCTGCTTTACTTCAAGCTGCATGGAAGCCTCACTCCGATTTTAGGGGGCTAGGGAAGACCGGTAAATGGCCAAATTAGGAAAAAGAGAAGAAAATGGCAGGAAACTAGCCAAATTAGCCTATCTACAATGTCTGTCCCATGATCATCACGAACCTTATGTGGATGCAATAGTTTTTCCTCTAATCTGAAAAGAGGAAAGAAAAAGTAATAGCAAGAAAATACAGCAAGAGCCTAGAAAAAAATAACTTCTCTTCCACTGCTCCAGCCAAACCACCAGCAGGCCTTCCTAAGAAAGTAGTGGACCTGCCAAAAATTGTTCTAGAGGTCACAGAACTGTCCAATTATCAGTGTCCCAATTCTACTTTCTGGACCTCTACGCCTCTCATCTGAAAAACAGGATGTCACCACCTGCTCAGTAAGGCTGTTGTGGAGATTGGGAATAATACATCAAAGGACTTGCCCTTGGAAACCACCATACAAATGGTGAACAGGCTCAACTAAAAAGCTTATTTGAATCCTTTTACACCTTTCAGTTCATATCATGTAATTCTTTCCAGATACATACAAGAACTACAAGTAAACTTAAAATGCTGTGGCTATTTAAAGAATTCTCAGCTGTATTCTCAGCTGGGTGCAGTGGCAGATGTCTATAATCCCAGCTAGGCTGAGGCTGGAGGGTCACAAAATTCAGGTCAACTTGAGCAATCTGTGCAGACCCACTCTCAAAAAATAAAAAAAGCCAGGCATGGTAGTGCATACCTGTAATACCAACACTCTGGGAGGCTGAGGCAGGAGGGCTGAAAGTTCAAACTACATCCCCAGCTCATTTGTTAATTTTTTATTTCGAGGCGAGGTCTCTCTGGCTAAATTGCGATTTCCAGGCTAAACTGAAACTTGGACCTTGAGTGAGTGAGAAAAAGGACTGGCTAACGTGACAGAAGTCTCCCATTGAACTGTCAGCTACCCGAGGGCAGCAAACAATCTTCCAGAAAAAAACTCTCGATTTAGGCCTCTCCTACCTGACACCCGCACACAGGTCCGCGATACACTGTATAGGGCACAATAACTTTAGCTAAGCATGGTGGCACACACCTGTAATCTCAGCATTCTGGGAAAGGAAGACCAGCGAACCGCAAGTTCCAGCCCAGCCTAGGCAATTTAGGGACTTAGGAAAACGGTGTCTCAAAATAAAAAGGGGTGGGGATGTGGTGTAGTGCGAAGGTCCCAGGATCAATCACCAGTACCGCAAAAAAAAAAAAAAAAGTAGTATTTTAATGATACAGCTAATTGTAATATTAAAATTAAAGGCAAGTGCTTCAGACCTAGCGCCTGTGAAGTAACAATCTCAAAATCACACTTTAATAACAAGGGAGCAGGAGCCCATGAATATCAACAGGGACTGTCCCGCACAAGGTTCCACTGAACCGGAGGGAATTCGAACTCAGAACTTCCCGCCAAGGACCCCGGGAAGCGGCTTCCAGATGCAGCGGGCCCACGCCCCAGGTTCCGACCCGACCCGACCCGACGGCGGGCTGGGCGCGCTCGCGGACGCGCTCGCCGGCCCCTCCTCTCCTCTTCCCGGGGCTCAGGCGCGGGGAAGGCCGGGGCCGCTCGGTCCGGGAACACTGACAGCTCGCTCGAAGCCGCCACCCCGCAG
>NW_004955551.1:521958-532700 GCF_000276665.1 Chinchilla lanigera | reverse complement strand
CCCCGGCTCCGCCCCTTCCCGTCCCCGCCCCTCGGGCCCCGCCCCGGCTCCTCCTCCGGCTCCGCCCTCCTCTTCTGCCCGCCTCTTTCTCCTTCCAGCTCCCGGGGTGCCCTTCCGCGTCGCCTCCTCCTCCAGCTCCTCCCCGCGGCTGTTCTGGATCCCTCTTCTCGGCCCGCCCCCCGATCTCGCTCCTCCCGCTCTCCCTCGGCCCCGCCGCCCGCCGCCCGGGGTCGCCTTCCCGCCCACGGCCACCTCGGGTACCCGGGTGGCAGAGTCGGGCTGGAATAGCTGGCCGCCGTCCTCCGCGTAGCCTGGGACAGACACCCACACAGGGGCCTCCCTGCCGACGTCGGCGGGTTATTCATGCCTTGCCCCAGAAAAGTCAGGCTGAGCTCGTGAATCTAGCCCCACACCTGCGCCTTTCCCCGGGACGTTCCCCGAAGGCCCCAGCCGAGCCGGGTGAGAGTAGAAGCGCGGCGCAGGGGGGCTGGCTTTGGGACCCCAGCTCCAGCCCCGCTCTCCGCGGGGCAGAGGCACCTTCTGTTTTGGCGTTTCCGATTTAAATTGACAACAGCAGTCACTCGATTAATGCACCTCAACAAAAAGGAGCTTATAACAATAGAAAATACACAAGTGTTAGCAGCACAGGGCTAAATAGTAAGGAGAAGGTGCAGAAGCCACTGTGCCCCGAGTTAAGCAGGACTGGTCTGACAAGACTCTACACAGGAAATGAAATGGAGCAGAGGTCGTTTGACGAGAGTAAGATGGCCCGGTGGTGCCTTGAACCGAATGCATTTAGGGAGTAAGGTGTCCAGTGCCAGATCCAGCTCCGAGTCTGTCCAGCTGTGTGGTCTCCGGCAAGTCTCGGTCTCAGCTGGCTGCTGAACTTTAATTACACAGCCAGTCCTCTAAATCAATGTCTTTCTCCCATCTCCTGCCTTATAAGGAAATTTTAAAATGCCAGGGGTCGGAGGTGAGAAAGGGAAGGAAATACTTTTAACCTACTCAAGTAAAAAGGAGAGGGTTCAAAAGCAGAAGGAGCTGCACATTACCCATTATTCCGGCCCGCACTGATTTCACTGTTGAATTTCCACGGCACAGAAAGGCCCATGACAACAAGGTCTTGGAATCTTTGTGCAGAAGTACTGTGCCTGGTGGGCTGCCCAGAATCCTCAACGTTAAGCGTCAAAGGATTACCAGCTAGCAGGTCCTTACTTCCATAATAATGGCAACTCAGACATTCGATGTGAATTTACAGGATAAGCTTTAATTGAAAAGTGAGACGAAATGAAGGGGGCAGGGGAAAATGGCTCTGACAAAGATCAAACCAAACCCCTAATAGAAGAGAGAAAGAAGAGAGAAGAGGTCTGAAGGGGTGGATCACACAGGCTCATTTACAAAAGAGGCCAGTTTTATGGAGTGCTGCGGTGGGTTGGACTCTGGTGAATCACTTATCTCAGTCCTGGATTTGCAGCTCCTGAGCGATCATTCTGGCTTGAGGACCGTTATGGCTTCAGTTTCCATGAGTTGATTGTTCTTCCGTGGAGAAGTCTTAGTCTTGAGAGGCTCTGCTGGAATCTAAGGTGATCCTAAGTTTAGGGGAATGGAGACTTGTAGGCAGAGCTGAATGTCCATGTAAATCTCTTATCTTGATGTCCTCAGTCTCAAAAGGGGGGTGAGATAGCTTTGGTAAATATAGGCTAATAGGATTTGTTTTGCCATCTTTTTCTAAATGATTAACACACATATATCCAAAGTTTTAAGATGATAAAGGATACAATATGAAGATAAAGCGTTGGGTTTTTTGTGGGGTTTTTTTGTTTTTTGTTTTTTTAGCTACCTAGTGGGCATCTGTAGGGCCAAGTGAAGAGTTACTCATCTTAGCAAAACTAAGGTTAAGTCCCTGACCCTCTCAGAAGAAAACACAAATCATGCTATTAATGAGTAACAGGTTAAGAGCCCAGGAATTTGTCCTCTGTCTCTATGGTGGGCTCTAACTGTCAAAGAGAATTGTGATTACTATATCAAATATAGTAATATTTGTGATGTGAGCTGGGAGTGGAGGAACATACCTGTAATCCCAGCTAATTGGGAAAGGAGGCAGGAGGCTCCCAAGTGCAAGGGACAGCCTGGGGCTACACAGTGAGACTCTATCTCACCCCCACCCCCACCCTACCCCCCCACACAAATGATCAGTTTCTGACTTATTGTTGATTTCAGCCATATGTTGACTTTTCTTAGTAAAAATGAGTAATGAGAAAGTCCTGCAAAGACCTTATGTCCTGCAAATTGTTTCATTACTTTTTAATGAATCACATTGCCAGATATGAAGAAAGCAATGCTGCTTAAACACTGATTAGTTGTTAGAACTTTTCCTAATGTTTTAAATCAGTAGTTCAACTCTGGCTACCTATGAGAATCATCTGGGGAATTTTTCAAACATGCTAATGTTTGGGCAAGGCTTGCCAACACATGCCTGTAATTCCAGCTACCAGGAAGACTGAGGCAGGAGGATTGCAAATTCTAAATCAGCCTGGGCAATTAAGTGAGACTGCCTCAAAATTTTAAAGGGCTGGGGATGTAGCTTAGTGGTAGAACCCTTGCTTACCTATGGGGCCCAGGCGTCAATTTCCAATTCCACAAAACAAACAAAAACCAATGCTTAGACTTCAGACCAATTAAACAGAATTTAATCGGGCTAAGACCCCATTGGTATTTTTTCTGAGAAAAATCTTCTAGGCAGCAGCTGGGATGGCAGGGGGGCAGAAACAGCAGTCATCAACTTATATGAGGCTGGTTACCAAAAATCCAGGGTTAACAAGTAGAACACTTAAGAAAGGGAAAAATGTGGTGGGAAGATGCTCCTATAACCTCTCTGACCCAAAGGTATACTGCTGTCCCTCAGGCTTCAAATGCAAGCTCAGTTTTGCAGCATGCAAAGCCCCAGCCTGACTGAGCAGAGTGAATGAAGAGAGAAAATGCTTTGTTCCAGGCACAGGTCACATAGCCATGCTTTTACCACAGTGGCCCTGCCCTGCTCCTGCTTTGGGCTTTTTGAACCTTGTACGCTGCAGCTTCTCCACTTCCCGGCTGGCCTCCCCAGCCTTGGCCTAAGGCTATTTGCCAGCTTCTATCACATTCTTCTAGCTTCTCCCTAAGTCAAGGTTTCCCTGTCCCAGTGGATTATAATGGAAAGTTCATGTGATGCTGTTCTATTTTTTAAACATTGATCACCATTATACTATTTATCTTGTTTTATATGCTTGCTATCGCTATACTAATATAAGTATGTTCCCCAAGGAGTTAGGGTCTAGCCAGTGCTATGTGATCTTGGTCAAATCACTCGGGCTCTTTTAGTCTCTGTTTCCTTATTAAAAGAGATGATGGGCCTGGGGGTGTAACTCTGTGGCAGAGCACTTACAGGGCCTGCTGGAGGACCTGGGTTCAATTACTAGCACCAGCAAGAAAGGGCAGGGGTGGGGATGGGGACAGGGGTGAGGATCACTAAGAGTACTCCCAACACTGATACGGTGAATGTGTCCAGAGTAAATGTGTCCACATAGTTAATGCTATATCAGTAATCACTATCACAATTGTTCTGTTTTTACTTTTGAAGTACTAGGGATTGAACCCAGGGCTTCATGCATGCCAGAGAGTACTACTACTGAGCTATACCTCTTCAACGTCAGATTTATTATTTGTCTCTGTGATTTTGGGGGTTTTGATTTGACCGATGTCCTCTGGAGAAAAATAACTTTTAATTCCATCTCTTGTCTTGGGGCTACTCATCCACAGTCTTGTGTGTTGTGTTTGCATCTATGAAGACTTTTTCTTTTCAGTACTGAAGACTGAACCTAGGAGCACTGAGCTACATCCTCAGGCATTTTATTTATTCATTCATTCAGACAGACAGACAGACAGGGTCTTGCTAAATTGCCCAGGCTACTGGCATACTTGTGATCCTCCTACCTCAGTTTCCCAAGTAGCTAGAATTAAAGGCATGCAAAACCCACACCCAGCGAGAACTTTCTTCGATCTTTTTTTGAGACAGGGTGTCACTATGTATTCCAGGCTGGCCCACTCACTACTGTATTTAGCCTAGGCTGCCCTCAAAATCGTGATCCTCTTGTCTTAGCCTCCTGACTGCTGGGATTATAGGCATGCACTACCGCCTTCTGCCTCTTCAGTCTTGTCTGGATCTCAGAACTCTCTCAAAGGAGAGATTGATTGATTGATGGATGGATGGATGGATTAAGAGACCCCTGCTGTGTAGCACAACTGGCCTTGAACTTGCTAGGTAGCCCAGGTTGTCCTCAGACTCACAGTTCTTCCCACTCAGGTGCTGGGATTATAGATATCTGTCACTACAGTTGAATAAGTTTTGTTTTTGCAATAGTGGGACTTCAATCCAGGGTCTTCCAACTGAGCTATATCCCAAACCTTTTTTTTTTTTGGTTGTTTTTTGGAGACAAGGTCTCGCTTTGTAGCCCAGGCTGCCCTTGACTCACTATGTAGCCCTGGCCTCAAACTTGCAGCAATCCTCCTGCCTCAGCCTGCTAAATGCTAGGATTACAGGCATGTGCCACCACACCTGGCTATCCCGGACTTTTTTTATTTTTAACTTTTGAGACAAGGTTTCTCTAAGTCTCTAAACTGACCAATCTGGGCCTTTTTTTTTTTTTTTTTTTTGAGACAGAGTCTCACTATGTAGTTCAGGCTGGACTTCAGCTCACTCTTCACCTAGGTTAGCCTTAAACTTGTAGCAATCCTTTTGCCTCAGATTCCTGGGTGCAGAGATTACAGATGTCCACCACCATGCCTGGCTGGTTTTCTTAAAAATATATGTATATTTTTTCCAAGTAACAGTAGGCTGCTTCTTTATTTAGTTATTTATTTTGTTCTTTCTTTTTTCCTTTGGTGGTACTGGGGATTGAACCCAGGGCCACTGCACTGAGCTACATTCCCAGCTCTTTTGACTTAGTAAACTTCCTTATTGCTGGGAAAAAATAGCCAACACTCACAAGTTAAGGGATGAAAGGTTTACTTTGGCTCACCATTTGTAGAGGACTCAGTCCATAGTCAGCTGGCTCCAAGGTAGAGCGGCATGGCATGAAAGAAATATTTATCTCCCTTCAGATGTGACAGTATTAGGAAGCCAGCCCTTTGAGAATTGGTGAGCCCATTAATGGGATTAATGCTTCTATGAAAGAGACCTCCCTGAGATCCCTTACTCCTTCTACCATGTTAGAACACAGCAAGAAAATGGATGTCCAAATGTAAACCAGAAAGCAGGTCCTTGTCAGACACCAAACTGCCAGCACTTTGATCTTGAGTTTCCAAAACTGTGAGGAATAAATTTCTGTTGTTTATAAACCACCTAGTCTGTGGTATTTCATTGTTAGCCTGAACAGACTAAGACACAGACCAAATTTTTACAATTGGCCAATTATCAGCCAGTTTCCCGATGGATTTGTTTGCCTCTTCACATGACTCCCATAAGGACAGCTGGACACTGTAGTGACCATTTTGGAGCCCTTTGGCATATATAATTGAGAAGTACTACAGAGCCAGATGTGGTGGCACACACCCATAATCCAAGCATTCTGGAAGACTGAAGCAGGAGGATGACAAACTGGAGACCAGCCTGGGCAACTTAGTGACTCAGTGAGATCCTGTCTCAAAATAAAAAAATCAATAGGCGCCCAAGATGTAGTTTAGTGGGAAGGCCCTGGGCTCAGTCTCTAGTACCATAAAATAAGGGAGAGAAAGACAGAGAGAGAAACTAAGACTGTAGACCAAAAAAAGGGAAAATTCCTCATGAAGAAACTATTATGTTGGTCAGAAAGACAGAGATTGCTTTGTTTAGTGTAGACCATTTTTCTTCCCTTTTGTTCCTCAGGGGTTGACAAGTACTTTCTTTTAATTGTATGGACCATGGACCGAAAAATTTCAAGGACCCAAGTTATTTCTTAAAATAGCTTAGTAATTTGTGTGTGTGTGTGTGTGTGTGTGTGAGTGTGAGAGAGAGAGAGAGAGAGAGAAAGAGAGAGAGAAAATGTGTTTCCTACATGTAAAATTTCTCCTCTCTCCTTGCAGAGGAAAGATAATTAGACTTTTATAGTAATTTTTTATATTTTCTAAAGCCAGATGTAAAATTTCTCCTCTCTCCTTGCAGAGGAAAGATAATTAGACTTTTATAGTAATTTTTTATATTTTCTAAAGCCAGATGTTTCTCACTTTGTTTCTGTTATGCAGTTACTATTCAATTTTAGAAAAAGCTACTCTTTTTCTTAATCCTAAATAAGTAAATTTTGAAAAAATGCACTATAACAAATACATTGTTAAATAGAGAAATCCCAAGTTGCAGAATGACGGCCTGTAATCTCCCACTTAGGTTTTCAGTGGGAGAGATGTTATATTAAGTCTAAAACTTTTCTAAAATAAGACAACAAGTTACCTATAAAGGGTAGAAATGGTAAGGAGGAAACAAAAAGTGGGAAAACAGAATGTAGGAAGGAAGATAGAGGCTTTTCTTTTTCACATTATATTCCTATACGCTATTTTTTCTTTAACTGTGTTTTTGTTTGTTTATTTGCTTTTCAGTAGTTAGACATGAACCCAAGGACTTTGTACTGTGCTACATACCAAGCCCTTTTTTCTTTTTTCTTTTGAGAGAGGGTTTTCTTGAGTTGCTAAGTTGCCCAGGCTGATCTTGAACTTGTGAGCCACCTGTCTGAACTTCCTAAAGTGCTGGGATTAACAGCATGTGCCACCACTCTGGGCTTATCTGTGTGATTTCAATGCTTTACATTGAAAAAACAAGATACATGGTTAAGTGTGTTTTTGTATGTGCACATTCTTCCACCATACACAGAGGCACATTTTTAAGTAATTAATTACATAAATCTCTAGAACCTTTTGCTTTTGCAAGCTGGGAGTGCAAGGACAATGCTCTCTTATTCATTCTTCATACTCAGCTTAATGTTTTTGAGCTTTTCTGAGACCTTCAAGGCTGTCAAAGAGGAGAGATTAAAGATGTAGCCACCTTTGTAAGGCTGTACACTCTTTAAATGGAATGTAAGGAACAGAGCCTTTTCCTACCATCTGTTCTCAGCTACAGCAATGGGGTGGTTTGTTCTGCTTCTGCTGATAGCAATTCTCAGGCTGATGACCTGTCAGAGCCTGGCCTGTACTATCACAAGTCAATAAGAACTGTCAAAACATGTCTTCTGTTAGATAATCATGTTAGATGTTTTTCAAATAATACTTTACACTGCTGCAGAAAACAACAGGGCAGGGGAAATAGTGTAGAAACAATATATCCTTGGGAAAGCTACCCAGTGGATTTTGAACCTGTTGTTTTTGTTCGCGCTTAAATGAAATAATAGCATTTGATGGTGTTTCACAAATTTGTAAGAGTGGCACTTAGTGACAAAGAAATACGGGGCTTTGGCTTACTTATTACTGCTCTATTCTTTCCCCTCAGTTTTTCAGCAGTCTTTCAATGAACGTGAAGAAGTACAGTAGAGGGGATGGGTCAGGGGAGGGGATGTGCTCGAGTGGGAGTGTGTGGATGGCTCTAAAATGAGCAAAGGCACAAGGGAGCAGGGGTGGATGAGAGTGAAGGGCAGGGCAAGGGTGGAATGTGAACTCTTAAATTTCCAAGATGCTTTTTTAACTATGAGGGGTAACCAGGGACCAGTTGCAAAATATGGCAAAAACATGTTCAAAATGCAGCTTTCTAAACCAGACAAACTCTGAGTCAAACTTACATGTTTGTAAAAAAAAGACTCTATGCAATTAGAAGTGAAAAGGGTGAAATCACAGTGGATCCTGTAGAAATCCCAAAGATCATCAAATACCTACTTGGACAAATACCAATTTTTAGATGCATATAAATTACCGAAGCCAAATTAAGAAGATAAAAAATTCCAAATAACCCAGTATCAGTCAGTGAAATTGAAGAAGTAATAAAAAACTACCAACAAAGAAAAGATAAAGTCTTGATGGATTCACTGCTGAATTCTACAAGAACTTTAGAGACGATCTAATGCCACTACCTCAAAAACTCTTTAATGAAATTGGAAAGGAAGCAACACTCCCAAATTCATTCCTGAAAGCAAGCATTATGCTGATACTAAAACCAGAGAAAGAGTTAGCCAAAAAAGAGAACTACAGGCCAACCACCCTAATGAACATAGATGCAAAAATCCTCAATAAGATACTGGTAAACAGCATGTAGCCAATCAAGATTATACACCACGACAAAGTAGGGTTCATCCCAGTGGTGCAAGGATGGATGGTTGAACATATGCAAATCAATAAATATAGCACCTTAACAAAACCAAGAATGAAAACCACATGGTCATCTCAAAAGATGCAGAAAAAGCATTTGACAAAGTCTAACACCCATTTACGATCTTTAGAAACCCTACAGAAAATTCGAATAGATGGTCTTTATCTCAATCTGATAAAAGCATCTATGAGAAACCAATAGCCAACATCATACTAAATGGACAAAAACTGAAAATTTTCACTCTAAAATCAGATAAAAGATAAGGATACCTACTATCATCACTCCTACTCAATACAGTTCTGGAATCATTAGCCAGGGCAATTAGACAAGAGAAAGAAATAAAAGAAATAAGGATTGAAAAGGAAGAAACTAAATTATCATTATTTGCAGATGACATGATACTCTAAATAGAAGACCCAAAACTCTATCAAAAGACTCCCAGATTTAATAACCAAATTCAGGACTTCCAGGAAGATAGTGAAGTGGCACAGAAGCAGCCTCTCCAAGATTTTGTGTCCAGGTGCTGGAATATAGCAGTGTGAGGAACAGAAGAAGGAGGGAAGTGGGGCCTCAGGACCCAACAAGGATCTCAAGCAAGAATTGAAGCTGACAGTGAGAGTAAAGAGAGAGACCTCAACACAGAAGAAGGAGGTGACAAGTGGCATTTTCTCCCTGAGCCCTGATTCTCTTCAGGGGAGGGGCAGGTTGAACCTGCAGTTGCATGGTGACTACTGGTGACCCCAGAGGCTCCACAGAGAAACGCAACAGTGGAACACAGCAGTGGATGTAATGGATTGCAGTGGCTGGTAAGTTTTTCCAGTTTAGACATCCCTGAGGAGAGGATGATTGGCCAGTAATCATCTTGGAGAGGGGCCAAATGAGCCTGGAGGTCAGAGCAGCTGCAGGCTGATTGTATCTAGGAGCTCTCCATGTCAAGGTGAGGCAAAACTCAGTTCAAGTCAGCCAGAGGTCAAGGAGCCAAGTTCAAACTGACAGTGAACTAAGTTCAAGACAGCAGGAGGCACACAACGTGTTGCAGGCTGAACAAATCAGATTCCAGCCTCATAGCCAGAAACCAGCATAAACTTTAGTGGAACTAAAGGTGAAGAATTCTTGGGATAATCCACTACCTCTCCATGAATCTACAGCTGGGATTAATATACACAGATTGGACTCCATCTGCCCATTTTCTTTACCAGTGACAGCAGAAACATGCCTTGAAGTGGATTTCTTCTTTATTTTTCCTCTTTTTTTTTTTTTTTTTCTTTTTTGGTACCAGAAATCGAACTCAGGACATTGCACTTGCCAGGCAGGCTATCCCCACTGAGCTATATCCCAGGCCCTATTTCCCCTTTTTTATTTTCTTCTATTTGATTTTTTTCTTTTTTTCCTGTTTTGAGACAGGGTCTCGCTGTGCAGTTCAGGGTGGCGTTGAGCTCACTTTGTAGCCCAGATTGGTCTCAAACTTACAACAATCCCCCTGCCTCAGCCTCCTGAGTGCTGGGATTACAGGAGTGCACCACCACACCTGGCTTGTTTTGTTTTTTCTTGATCATTTGTTCTTGTTTTTATATGAATGTGAACATTGTTTCTAGTTTTTTGTTGTTATTGTTCTGTTCATGTTTTCATTTCCTCCTTCTCTCTTTCCCTTCTGTCTCCTTCACCAGTTTCCCAAAGTTTGCATAATCTAAGTTTGTCCTCCAGTCCTGCTTCTTATCTCTTCTTCTACCTCTATCTCTCTATTTCCCCACCCCACCCCCGGCCCCTTTTATATTTTCTCCCTTGAGGGTAAAATCTCCATACTGAGGGCATATTCACTGGATACAATTTTCTAGATTCCTTTACATTTTATTATAGAACTACAAATCTAGTTCAGATGTTTAAAGGCAGCAAATTAATGATTACCACAGTTACCATTTTCTAGGCTGTGTTTTTTGCTGTTACTGCTGATTGGATTACTTTAGCCAAGGTGACATAACTGTTCTAATCAGTTGTTCTTCATGGTATGCCAAGATAGATTGCCTAAGAGTCATAAAAAATTCCATATGCCCATGCCAAAGAACGAGCAGCTAGGCCAAATAGGCAGCAGCATCTCTTTCCAAGTAAATTGAAGAGGTAGGATCTTACAACAGAATCAAAGCCCAAAAGCCAGCTATAACTGGAATACATCTCTGGAAAGTAGTTCTAAATACTAGCAATAAAACTACCTGCCATTAGCATTTACAAGTATTAACCCAAGAATTAAACTACCAAAAAAAAATAGAAAATGAGAATATGCTTAAGCAAGGGCCTTGTAGGCCCCCAGAAGAAGGGCTTCTGGCACACAGGGAGCCACGGGGGGGGGGGGAAGCACCGGTCTTCCAGCTGGCTAGCTTCCTGCCTCGTAGGCCGCCGGAGGGAGGACCCCCAGAGCATGGGGAGCCATGCCGCGGCAAGCGCTGTTGTG
>NW_004955551.1:495013-520995 GCF_000276665.1 Chinchilla lanigera | reverse complement strand
ACCACTTTGTCTGTAATTTGGTAAGCCCCTCCTATTATTATGTTATCCTTCTTTTACTCTTTAAAATAAAAAAAAAGAGAATACACTTAAGCAAGATACAACTCCAGACTTCCAGCTCACCAAAGGCAAAACCAGGGGGCAAAGAAGTGGAACAATTTGAAAGCCACCCACCTGGTGTCTATGAAGGGTTATAGCAGAAGTAACTAAGCAGGGGCTGGGGATTTAGCTCAGCGGCAAAAGTGCCTGCCTGGCAAGCGCAAGGTCGTGAGTTCGGTTCCCGGTACCGGAGAAAAACCAAAGTAACTAAGCAGAGGAAGGAGGCCCTAGAAGAAATCAAATCAGAAATAATTTCCCAGATAACTACAGAGTACTGAGGGCTGATCCAACCCTCAGGTATCTGTAGGGGGGATAATGAGGAAGAAAGAAAAAAAAAGAGACAAATTTCAGGGTACAAGGGGGATCTGGTACAAGGGGCATCAGGTACTGAACTGGCTCTGCTACTTCAGCATTGGCTCACTTTTATTGGCTAGAAAGAAGCACAAGAAAAGGGGTAGAATGTGTTTCATGGAACAGTAGCTGTAGAAAATTGGTGGATGAGGACTACCATAATTAAGAACCAGAGCTTCTCTAAACTTAAATGCCCGTAGGTACTTAAAACAAGTATCCTCAGCAGATGCCATCTTGCCTGAGGAATGCTGGGCTATTAGCAATCTACCCATACCCAGGGGGCACTTGGCATTCCCTATACCTCCCTATTCCTGAAGCAAGGTCACACCAACCTAAGAACTGTGGGGGTTTAAGTCACATAGTCAAGCCCCCCACCATAATCTATCACATAGCCTGGTCCTGAATAAAAGAGATAGTGACCAAAATGAAAGACATGCTCAGTGACTCTAGAAGTGATACAGATAAAAAAAAAAGAGAGAGAAGTTTAAGAAAATGATGGAAACCATGAGTACCCCACAGAAGAAAGAAATGGAATCCATGAAGCAGATTCAAACAGATACCCAGGAGATGAAGAGTTCCACTGAAAGTATGTACAGCAGAATGAGCCAACATGAGGACATAATATCAGATATAGAAGACAGGATTGCAGTTAGCGATCATGAAAAGAAAGACTTCTTAAAAATAGCAAAGGACTATGAAAAATCAATCCAATGGCTGCTAGATGATGAAAAGCACAATAATATAAGATTGACAAGAATCAATGAAAGCAAGAGATAGTACAAATAACATAAAAAAAAAAAACCTGTTCACAGAAAACTTCCCAAACAGGGAAAAAGAATTTGGCATATAAGTAAGTGAGGCATATAGAACTCCAATTAGCCATGCTCAAGAAAAAAAATCCACACAAAGGCATATAATAGTCAAGATTCTAATTTCAACACAAGAACAGAAAATTAAAAGCTGTTAGAGAAAAGGAGCAAATCACCTATACAGGAAAGCCCATCAGAATCCCAGAAGATTTCTCAATACAAACCCTCAAGTCAAGCAGAGCTTGGAGTGATGTATTACAAACCCTAAAAGAGAACAACCTCCAGCCCAGATTGATTTACCCAGAAAACGAACTTCCACAATTGATGGAAAAATAAGATACTTTCATGCCAAACAATACCTGAGGAAATTTATAACTACCAAAACCACTCCAAAATGTTCTGAAGGACATCCTAGAAAGAGATAAATAGGACTACTGCTCCATGAACCATAACACAAGGAACCTACCAGGTAATGCAAGCAATTAAACAGAGGGATAAAAGAGGAACCAACAACAGGAAAATAGCATGACAAGGCTAAGTCAATATATATTAATTATAATCATCAATGTAAATGGTTTCAATTCACCAACTGGCAGAATGGATCAAGGAGCAAGATCCAACAATATGCTCCATATAAGAAACACATTTAATTTAAAAAGAAATTCATAGACTGAAAGTCTATATATACTCCATGTGACAGGAAAAAATAGGGGTAGCTCTTCTATTTGCAGACAAAGTGAATTGCAAGCCAAGACTGATTAAAAGAGACAAAGAAGGTCACTACATCCTTGAAAAGGGAAAAATCTATGAGGAAGAGATAACAATCATAAATATATATGCACCAAATACCAGTGTGCCAACTATGTAAAACAAATAATAATGAACATGAGAAGTCAAATAATCACTGATATAATTGTAACAGGAGACCTCAATACCCCAATGTCATAAATAGATAGATTAACTTGACATAAAATCAATAAATAAATATCACACCTGTACCAAACTTCTGAACAAATAGACCTAGTGGATGTCTACAGAATGTTCAACCCACAACATAATACACAGTCTTCTAGGACACATACGGGACTTCCTCCAAAACAGACCATGTATTAGCTCATAGAACATGCTTAAGTAAACACAAAAGAGTTTAAATTATTCCCTGCATATTATCAGACCACAGTGCAATGAAATTGGAAATCAGTAGCAAAGAAACCATAAGAACTTCACAAACACATAGAAATTAAAACAACTTCTTGAACAACCATTGGATCACAGATGAATTAAAGAAGAAATTGGACAATTCTGACAGTACATCATACCAGAACTTATGGGACAAAATGTAAGCACTCCTATGAGGTAAATTTGTATCAGAAAAACAGAGTGAGCTAAAATAAGCAACCTAATGTTGAACCTCAAGCTTCTACAAAAAGAACAGTAAGTCAAGTCCAAAGTTCATACAAAGGAGGAAATTATAAAGATCAGGGCAGAAATTAATGAAATGGAGACTAAGAAAACAATACAAAGAATCTGTGAGTCAAAGAGTTGGTTCTTTGCAGATTAAATAAAATTGACAAACCTTTAGCCAACCTCATCAAAAAAGAAAGAAAAAATGCAAATCCATGTAATTAGGAATGAAAAGGGTGAAATCACAGCAGGTCCTTTAGAAATTCAGAATATCATCAATACCCACTTAAAGAACCTGTATTCCAATAAGATGGAAAAGGCAGAGGAAACAGACAGATTTTTAGATACATAAAAGTTACCAAAGCTGGATCAAGAAGATACAAAAATTCTAAATAACCCAGTATCAGTCAATGAAATTGAAGAAGTAATAAAAAACTACAAAGACAAAGTCTTGATGAATTCACTGCTGAATTCTACAAGAACTTTAGAGAAGATCTGATGCCACTACTTCAGAAACTCTTTAATGAAGTTGAAAGGGAAGCAACATTCCCAAATTCATTCCTGAAAGCAAGCATTATGCTGATACCAAAACCAGAAAAGGAGTCAACTAAAAAAGAGAGCTATAGGCCTATCTTCCTAACAAACATAGATACAAAAATCCTCAATAAGACACTGGCAAACAGCATGTAGCAAATCAAGATTATACATCATGACAAAGCAGGATTCATCCCAGTGATGCAGGGATGGTTCAACATATGCAAATCTATAAATGTACTATACCATATTAATACAGCCAAGGACAAAAAACTGCATCTCAATAGATGCAGAAAAAGCATTTGACAAAATCCAGCACCTATTCATGTTACATACCCTACAGAAAATTCTATTCGAATAGATGGTCTTTATCTCAATCTGATAAAAGCCATCTATCACAAACCAACACCATACTAAATGGACAAAGACTCACAACTTTCACTCTAAAATAATGAAGAAGCTCTTTCCCTCTGCTTGTTGATTTTGCTGTTTTCCACTGCCATGAACAGTTGCCCTGCCGCCATGGAGGCAGCCAGTTATGGACTGAAACCTCCACAAACTGTGGGCTAAATAAACCTTTCCTCCTTTAAAAAATCAGGAAGAAAAGAATGTTGTGATGGTTGATTGTATCAATTTGAGTAAGAAAAGCTTAACTAAATTGACTCAGCAATTCCATACACTAAGATGTGGAAAATACACCCTAGGGAGGCTTGTTACCTGGATGGTATGAAGGGGAAATGAAGGATGGATCTGCTTTTGTTTCTTCCTAAGAGCTCCACTCTTTACTTTGGACATCATCTCCTGGCTTCCCAGTACAGACACTGGCTTCTGCTGTAGATATTTCAACCTTCCTATGCAGACTCTTCAGCCTTCCATTGCAGACCCGTTGGCTTCCTGATTCGGACCTGCACCGGGCACTGCAGTGAGATTCAGACTTTTGACTAAATCCTTTGGGCTCCAGGGTGCAGACAGTCCCTCTGCACTTTTCCTTACCCCACTCTTTGAGTGACCATTTTTGGTCACTCAAACCAAGCCAGTTTTGTAAATTCTTATATATTTGTATACCTTGCATTGTAACTGTTTCTCTAGTAAACAGTGACCGATACAGGGTCCACTGTCACCACTCTTATTCAATATCATTCTGAAAACATTAGTCAGAGCTATTAGACAACAGAAAGAGATAAAAGGAATAAGGATACGAAAAGAAGTTAAATTGTCATTATTTGCAGATGACATGATACTCTAAATAGAAGACATCAAGAACTTCACTGAAGACTACTAGATTTAGGGAGCCAGGGATATAGCTCAGTGGCACAAGTGCCTGCCTGAGTTTGATTCCTGGTATCAAAAATAAATAAATAAATAAATAAGACTCCTAGATTTAATAATCAAATTCAGTAGTGTAGCCAAATACGTAGTCAGCACTCAAAAATCAATAACATTCCTGTGCAGGGGGCTGGGGATTTAGCTCAGCGGCAAAAGCGCCTGCCTGGCAAGCGCAAGGTCGTGAGTTCGGTTCCCGGTACCGGAGAAAAACCAAAAAACAAAACAAAACAATAACATTCCTGTGCACAAATAACAATCTTACTGAGAGAGAAATTAGGGAAACAATATCTTTCACAATATCACCCCCCAAAATGAAATCTCTAGAAATCAATCTAATGAAGGAATTTTAAAACATTTAATTGGAAGTTACAGAACTGTGGGGTTTGGGGGGGTTTTTGGTTTTCTTTTAACTTTTTTTTTTTTACTTTTTTGGGACAGGGTCCTACTGTGTACTCCAGGCTGGTCTTGGACTCACTAGGTGGCCCAGGCTGGCCTCAAACTTACCATGATCCTCCTACCTCAGCCAAAATTACAGTACTCTGAAAAAGGAGATTGAAGAGGATATCAGAAAATGAAACTATATCCCTTATCCTTGGGTAGGAAGAACAAACATAATGAAAATACTTCCAAAATTTTTATACAGATGTAATGTAATCCTGATCAAATACCAATATATATCTCACAGAGTTAGAAAATACATTTGGAATCAGAAGAGATGTAAAAGGCTGGGGATATAGCTCAGTGGTACAGTGGCTACCGGGCAAGCACAAGGTCCTGAGTTCAATTCCTGGTACCAAAAAAAAGAGAAGAGACTTAGAACAGCATAAGCAATTCTGGGCAACAAAGACAAATCAGGGAACATCATAACCCTTGACTTGAAATTATACTACAAACCTACTATGATAAAAGCAGCATGATATTTGGGGGAAAAAAAAAAAAAACAGACCCAAGGATCAGTGGAATAGATTAGAAGATGCAGAGACAATTCCAAGCATACTCAACCATCTTATCTTGGAGCCAAGCATCTTCACTGGAAGAAAGATAGCCTCTTTAATAAATGGTACTGGGAAAACTAGATTTCCACATGCTGAAGATTAAAACTAGATGCATGTGTCTCATCATACACTAATGTAAAATAGAAATGGATCAAAGATCTAAATATTAAAACAGAAACATAAATCTGCTGGAAGATAGAATAGGTAGAACTCTTGGAGACATCAGTATAGGTAAAGACTTTATTGACTCGGAGGGGTGGGGTGCATGCCTGTAATCCCAGCACTCAGGAGGCTGAGGCAGGAGGATCACTTTGAGTTCAAGGTCTGCTGGACTATAAAGATCAGTTCAAGATCAGCCTGAACTGCATAGCAAGAAACCCTGTCTCAAAAAGACAAACAAACAAACAAGCAAACAAAAAAGTCCACAACTCAGAAAGGCATTTGTGAGGGTAATTATAATAATACTCTGGGTGGATAAGAAAGGAATTTATACAGGTTAATATTACAGGAATGTACCACCACACTCAGTTCAAAATAAAAATTTTTAAAAGAGCTGGGAAAGTAGCTCAGTAGGAAGGCCAAAAAAATTTTTTAGAAAAAAAGAGTTTTGTGCATGTTTCTCAAATACTGCAAAACCCTCTTTACATTTTAGAACTTACATATCTTTTCTCCTCACTAATGTCCCTTATAGTAGAAGTACCCCCTCTCAGTACACACATACTTCTCCTCCAGGCTTTCTCTCCCAGGCCTCTTTTCCAGCTCTGTTTTATGAAACCTAGTCAAACCACTCAGAGCTTTTGTAACAGAAAATAGCTCCAACCCCACCAGTATACTGCAGTTTGTTAGTTGCCCAGGTAATAATTTCTGTTCCAGTTTTGGTTGCTTCTGTCTCTTAGAAATGGCTGGTCACTGTGATGCCCACCTGGTCACTATGATGCACATTGTATAAACAGGTTCTCAATTGACAAGCCATTCTTCTCGTGTACTTCCTGCTTGCTTATCCCGTATAAGCCCTAGACCACCAGAGATAAAAGCCTGATAGTTCAGGAGTGATCTTGATCAGTGCCCATTGACATAAATAAATCTGCCTCTAAATCCTGAGTATTGTTTCTGTGTTTCTACTTGTTATTGCATCTGGTGCATCATCCAGGAATACTGACTACCCTGACTTCTCTGGTCACTGGTCATGGCCCTCACGCATGGAACAAGGATCTCTCCAGGTCCTGATGGGAAGGCATGCCTTCAATATTTCTCAAGTCCCCTTGGAGGTCTAGAGGAAGATTCCTGGCTCCCCACTCTAGCAGCTCACATTGGACCCCCAAAAGAGTCTGTCTGTCTGTCTGCCTTTCTGTCTGCCTACCTGCCTGCCTGATTCTGATAAGACACCCAGCAGCACCCCAGTTAGTCATTCCATCAGTCAAGTAGAAGAAGGTTTTGATCAACTCTTGTTAGTAAAGACCACCCTCAATGGAAAGGGGTTTGGAGTGTTTAACTTCTGAGTGCCTGCTGAATGAATGTGTGAGTGCGTGAGTGGACTGGACAGCGTAAACAATAGGCTGCTCCATCTGTGCACCAAGACTGGGAAGCACTGGTCACAGTGGCTGAAGGGGTCCTCATCTGTTGTTCCATGGTGATCAACATATGGCATAATGGAGGCCTCACACCCTTCTTAGCTAAGTTGCACCTGAGTCCCCGTGAGGGGTGCAACCAGGTGGGCATCTGAATGGCCTCTCTCTGAGGGGCACCCACTCTTTGTCTGTTGTACCATCACTCAAGGGTACACAACATACACCATAGGGAGATACAATGGGAACTAATTAATTAAAACCTGTAGCCTACCTGACTGCAGGAAAAGGGGCTTTTACAGAATTAAAAATGAAACCAAATTGTTCCTTGCATCTCAAAGAAAAAAAATGAAAAAGAGGCCCATTTTTCCTGAGAATTCTGCCTTGACACCCTTGTCGGCTGCCAACACCCACAGCTTCACTCCCTGCTCCAGACTCATCTGCTTCCAGCCAACTGAAAAAGTTCCAGCTAGCCATTGCCTACATTTGGCTACAGAGACCATCCTTCCTGAGCTTTCTGCTTACATGCTTGTCCTGGTCAGATGGAGTCATCTAACACCCACCCAAGATGACTGTCAGCAATTCCTTCTGAGCTCCACATTTTGACTGAGGAAAAATTGGACTGTCAGCCCTGAAAAATGAGTAGCACCCTATCAGACCTGAATAGGTAGGACAGGCTGAGCTCTATCAAATTGAACCCCCGAGAGTCTGTGATCATTGCAAAAGTCAGGATCATACCTGTGACTTTCCTGGTAGATAGTGGAACAGAATTCTCTGCCTTCAAAAGTTCCCTCTGTCAAAAAGTCACTATCACCAGGGCAACTCCAACCCTTGCTTCTTGTCTCTTCTGCCAGTCACAAACTTACACTTCAGGAGGATATCCCCTCTGAACAAGCCAGTCAGTCTCCCTCCTGTTTAACCCTACATATTCAACTTTGACTGTTGCCTGAGAGGAAAATGATGCCTGCATCAGCCTGAGACAAACAACCACAACTCTGAAGTTCTGAAAGCTCTCCTCCCAGAGGTATAGACTAAAGACTCACCTCTGGGCCTCACCATGACCCCCATTGCTGTTAGATGTCACAGAAAACACAAACAGGCTTCGGCCACATGCCTGAGAGACTGTTAATAACTTTTGGCAAGATCTCCATGCTGTCAGCAACACAGCCATCACCTTACATTCTGTGGTACCCAACACACTTTTTGGACTGTTCTAGATGTAGAAGATGCCTTCCTCTGCTTGCAAGTTGCTCCCATAAGCCTTTTCAACTGGTAAAATCCTGAGACCAATGGCCAGCTCACTTGACTCAACTGCCATAGGGGTTAAAAACTCTCCTATTATTTTTGGGGTGGCTCTGATGACAGATTTGGCTCCATCATGGTCCCCTGAGTAAATAGTGTAGACTGTCAAACTGCTACAATACACCTCTCCTGCTATAAAGCCAGTCCAAGATCTCTGAGCTGCCAATGCTGCCCTGATTGCCCTCAGTATTCCTTACCTCAATCTTCTGCCACCCACAGCCTGCGGGTACACCTGCATGGACCTAAAGAATGCCTTCTTTTGCCTTCAGCTGCCTCTTGTCAGCCAGCCGCTCTTCACAAAGACTCCAATTCTGGACTCACGTTTAACTGTCCTGGATTCAACCTCCCAGAAGTTCAAAAACTTGTTTCTTCTTCACTGCACTTCTGATTGATGACACCCAAACTGCCTGCTGGAAAGGTACAAACACTCTGCAGAAACTGGTTACAGAAAAACTCCACAAATTTCTTAAGAGCTGTTGGCTTCTATAAAATCTGGATCCTCAGTTTCACAAAAACAATGTTTACTCAGACTGTCAGCACCTGGGAGCACCCAGTGGCCGACTTGTGCAAATACTTGGATTTGATTGCTAAGAGCTGCCTCCTCCTTTGGCCTCTGTTCTCTAACAACCATTGTCCTTCTGATCAAGAAAGCTGACAAGCTCACATCAAACCAACACCTAACTATCCAGGTGCCACATGATGTACTGGGATGAACTGTTCTAAAAACAGACCCTCTGACAGATGCTGGGTACACCCTGTTTATGGATGGAAGCAGCTCTGTTAGAAATGAAGTTCAAGAGGCTGGGGATTTAGCTCAGCAGCACAGCACCTGCCTGGCAAGCACAACATCGTAAGTTCGATTCCCAGTACTGGAAGAAAAAAAAAAAAAAAGGAATGAAGTTCGACAGGCTAGATATGCTGTGATCACCTTCAACAAAATTAAATTGGCCAAAACTCTCCTGCAGGAGTCTGCACAGCAAACTACTTACTGCTGCTGTTTGGAAACCTGCCACCAATGACTCAAAATAGTCCAAGTCAGAAGCCTAAGCCCCCTCTGGGGATCTGATCGACTGAAACATCAATCCCAGCCACCATACCTGCCCCCACTGTATGTTCTGCAAGCTCAAACCACTGTGCTAGCACCAGTACCCCTGCAGCCAGCTCAGCCTTTAGCAACTGTCTCATCAGCCCAGACCTCCCATTTCCTACCCATACTGAAAAGACAATAAAAGTTGGTAGGGTCCTGCTGTAAAAAAATCATCCCTATATGGCCTAACCTTGATCATTATCAGTGACAATAAGCCTGCATTTACAATAGAGATAACTCAAAAACTAGATTAAGCTAGGAGTGGTGGCACACGCTTGTAATCCCAGCATTCAGGAGACAGACAGGAGGATACTTGTGAGTTTGAGGCCAGCCTGGGCTATAAAGTGAATTCAAGGCCAGCCTGAACTAAATAGCAAGACCCTGTCTCAAAAAAGAAAAAAAACTAGATTAAATAAAAACTACATACAGCATACAGCCACAAAGCTCTAAAACACTTTATTTTATTTTATTTTTTGTTTTTTTTTCCTGGTACCGGGAATCGAACTTACGACCTCGCGCTTGGCAGGCAGGCGCTGTGCTACTGAGCTAAATCCCCAGCCCTTCTAAAACACTTTAAAAAGAAACAGCTTATAATTGGTTAAAAGACCAGCTATATCTGTAGATATTCCTACACCCACATATAACCCAGGTACACATTAATTACCTCTACAAGTTTCAGAAATCCTGCCTTAGATCTGCTGAAAAATTTACCTGGACCAGACAACTCACTCTGAAGAGACAATGCACTCAAGGCCCTGCTCTGGTCCCTCTGTTCACCGGCCAGTCCACACATGGCTGAAACATAGGACACTGTTTATAAGATTGCTCCATACCTATTCACCTTGATTTTTGTGTCTTTTCAGGCTGCTACCCCAGTCTTCACTTTCTTGCCCTCTATTAGCTGTGTTTTTTTGCCTTAAACTCTACAGATGGTTGCCCCAAGAGAATAGAACAATCAATCGAACACTTGGCCAAGATTTAATGAGCATCCAAGGCACATTGGACATTCTCCTAGATCAGATTAACTCCCTCACTACCTTGCCACAGTAATGTGATAATCAGACAGGCCTAAATTATGTCTCTTCCTAAAAAAAAAATTAGGGAAAAACTCTATAATAAGACAACCTTGGGGAAGTCGGCTAGGGCCCATCCTAGGATCACTGACAACACTAATGTTACTGCTTGTAATTGGACCTTGTCTCAAAAGATCACATACAAAATGCCCAGCAAAGATTTGCCAGGGAAACTATAAGGGGGAGGGGAAATGTAACCGAAATTGCCCTCTCCCTGCCAGTATACTTCAGTTTCTTAGTTGCCCAGGTAATATAGTTCCTGTTCCAGATTCGGTTGCTTCTGTCTCTTAGAAACAGCTGGTCACTGTGATGCATAGCTGGTCACTCTAGTGCACATTGTATAAAACAATCTCCAATTGATAAGCCCTTCTGCCTCTGTACTTCCTGCTTGCTTATCTCATATGAGCACTAGACCACCGGGGGTCGGGGCCTGATATTTTGGGAGTGATCCCAATCAGTGCCCATCAACATAACTAAATCTGCCTCTAAATCCTGGGTGTCATTTTGGTGTTTCTGCCTGCCATTGCACTATTTTCAGGGGAGGCAAGGCCTGGCCTCTTTTGGAGGGTGATAGAGAGGTAGTAACAGCACAAAAAACTCTCTAGCTGAGGGGGAAGGGAAAGGCCAAGAACACTCAGCAATTAACAAAGTCTATCCCCTCACTTCAGTGGGAACATATCTCCCCACTAGAGTTCAGGAAAAGACTTTGATCCTAACTGGAAACAAACGTGGCTGTAAAAAATCGTATCTGGGGTCCTTACATTCAAAGGCTGCAGACTAGTCTTTGGACTGCTCCTCCCCTGTTATTTTCCAACTGGGACTTAGGAGGACAGCAAGCCGCAGGGGCTGACAGCCACCTGCAGAGATGGACAAACACTGTGCAGGAGCAACTCCCAGAGCCTCGCTGGCCCCTTGCTTCCTGCTGACCCCACCTACTGGGAGCACACTGGACTAGTCTGCCTGTGGAGCTTGCAGCCAGGAGATCCAAGAGGAGTGAAGGGAGAGGTAAACAAGATCAGTGACCAAGATCAGCAGCTGAGGTGCACCCTGTCCTCTGGCCTAGCCGTCTTCTCCTCCACCCACCCCCTAGCTTTGGAAGGCAGACATATTTGCCAAATGTGCCCCCAACCCCCAACCTCTATGTCCCATCAGCATGGACAGTGTCACCTAGGGTCTCTGTCTACCTCTCATCTTAATCAGCCAGATGTCCCAACTCTCCAAGGTCAGTTACCCCTATATAAAATGAAGATAAAACATTTTCTTCACAAGGGGTGTGTGTGTGTGTGTTTGTGTTTGTGTATGTGTATGTATATGTGTACGTGTATGTGTGTTTCTGGGATTGAACTCAGGGCCTTCGCCCTGAGCTACATTCCCAGACCATTTCAGTATTTTTTGTTTGGAGAAAAAAAGTGTCTTGCTAAGCTGTTAAGTTACCCAGGCTGGACTCAGTCTTGCAACTCTCCTGCCTCAGCCTCCCAAAGCACTGAGATTACAGGTACACACTAACCATATCCAGATCTTTATGGGATTGTCAGGATTAAATGAAACGAAAGTCTTTAAAAGGGTGTCCTGACCTCTAGAGTATAGTAAAATATTATTTTATCATTTTCTTTAAAACCTACCTTATGGAGCCAGGGATGATGATGCATGCCTGCAATCCCAGCACTTGAGAGGCTGAGGCAGGAGGATTGCTTCGAGTTTGAGCCCAGCCTGGGCTACAAAGTGAGTTCAAGACCATCCTGAACTACATAGTAAAACCCTGTCTCAAAAAGACAAAACAAACAAATAAACAAACAAAAAACCTACCTTGTGGGACTGGGAATATAGCTCCATGGTGGAGTGCTTCCCTAGCATTCATGAGGCCCTGCATTCAATCTCTAGTACTGCAAAAGAAAAAAGAAAAGAAAAATCCACTTTATGTGTAAGGTTTTTGCCTCCAAATTCATTATTTCATAGATTCCCAACATTTCAATATGTAATGTTAACATATAAGTGAGGATATATATGCATATACCGTATAGCATTCAGATGTCTTAGTTCTAATCACATCACTGGGAAATGAGAGTAAAAGACTTTAATCATTTAATTTTAAGGTAGATGTTCACCTTGACTTCCAGAAGTTATGCTCTAAGGTTAATGAAGTTTAAACTTTTCTCTTTCATCCAAAGGCCCCATTCTGTAGTTATTATTTTGAGTTCTTTCTAAAGAGAATGGCTGTATTTGAAAGACCTTCCAACACCAAGAGCCTTGCCCCCAACACTAGCACTAAAGAACTTTCTGTGCTTCCCCCTCCCGGGAGGGTTTTTGCCTGCTCGTTGTCTCCTCTGGATTTGTCCTCTCTTTGACCGTTCTCTTGTGTCACTGTAGCCCCACCCTGTTTTCTGAGCTCAGACTTACTTCCTGCTCCCTCCAATTTTTTAATGCACTAATAATCATGTAGCTGGATGATTAGAGCTACATTTCTGTTAGAAGATAAATTTAGAGACCGCAAGCTCTAAGTTCAAGGATGGCACCATTCATCCCAGTGACTCAGGCAGAGCTATTCTGGGTTTCTGTAGAGCTCTGCTAGTGAAAATAGAGCTAGGAAGGATCTTTGATGCTAGGGTTATACATTTTCCAAAAGTAGATTCAAAGGTGCTATTAATAGAAGGAAAGTGATTTCCTGTGTGATATTAGACTGGGATGAAGTGGGAAGCAGTGTAATATTCAGCGGCAAGTTGCTCTTGTCCTTGGATGATTCAGGAGGAACCTGGTCACAGCCATTCCACATCAAGGCACTGTCTGAAAACAGCAAGGTACCACAGTCCTCTCCCCAGCCACAGGAGCACAAGCTCACCACCTCCTCTAGAGCCACCACAGCTGAGAAGCCTGGCAGAGAAGCCTGAAAGGGCAAAGATTACTGGACATTTGGGCAGACAGACGCAGATCCCAGGGAACAGGCAGAATTTCCAAGGCAGTGGGTCAGGTGGAAAGAGATAGGCAATAAAAACTAGTGAGGCAGAAAAGAGAGAGTAACAGTATCCATTCAGGATATTCTCTGCAAGTCTAAAATAAGAAGCTATGCCTTACCTCCCCCACCCCCACCTTAAGTGCAATGAACAAAATTAGATGAAGGTACAACTTTCAGCCCTGTTACTTGATGGCTTTAGGTTGCTTATCTGACATTTCAATAAAGCACCATCTACACGCCTGTGATCAGTTGAATAACGGCCCTCAAAGATGTTAGCAGTCTGTGTTACCTATATGGAAAAAGGGCTTTGCAGATTTGACTAAGGGTCTTATCCTGGATTATGGGGTGGGACTATGTGCAACGATATTTATCCGTATGAAAGGGAGTCTGAGAGAGATCTGAAACATGCAGAAAAGATGATGTGAAGACAAAGCCAGGATGCCGGGCATGGTGGTGCACGCCTGTAATCCCAGCACTTGGGAGGCTGAGGCAGGAGGATCCTTGCAAGTTCGAGACCAGCCTGGGCTACAAAGTGAGCTCTAAGCCAACCTGAACTGCATAGTAAGACTATCTCAAAAAGACCAAAAAAAAAAAAAAAGACAGAGCCAGGAAAGATCTGAAGATGCTGGCCTTAAGGATGGGCAAGGTGCTCCCACAAGCTAAAGAAACCTGGCAGCCACCAGAGCTGGGAGAGATAAGAAACCAATTTTCCCTGAGATTCTGGAGCAGGGCTATTTTGACATTTTAATTTTGGCCTGTGAGTCTAATTGTGGATTTTTGTGTTTTAGGACTATATAAAATAAAAATGAATTGTGTTACACCACCAGGTTTGTGGTAATTTGTTATGGCACCCGTGTGCTCTAATAAAGCCCCTATCAGAGTTCTGTGTGTGTTTGGTCTGGCTCCTGATCACAGATGTGATAACGTTTTGTGGTTTACTAGGGAGGAGGCCCTTTAGTGCCAGGACCATTTTAACCACTAGGGACTATATTCATTTTCTAAGGCTGACATAAAAATTATCACAAATTTGGTGGCTTAAAAAAAAAAATAGAAATGAATTCTCTCACTGTTCTGGAGACCAACAGGTCAAAATCAAGGTGTTGGTAGGGGGTTGGTCTGGTAGTTTCCTCATTCCACAGTATTTCTTGGCTGGTAGGAACCACTCAGGTCTCTCCCTTGGTCCTCATATGACTCTTCCCATGGTCTTCTCCCGTTTCTTTTCTGTCTCTTATAAGAGCATCAGTCATTGGCTTTAGGGTTTGGCCTAATCGCAAATGGTAGCATCCAAAGATCTGTAAATTAATTGCATTACAAAGATCTTATTTTCTCACTCCCATTCACAGGTACTGAGATTAGGATTTAGACATATCTTTTGGGGGGCACTATTTTCAGCTCACTACAGGTGCCTGTGTCCCTGTCTCTTGCATAATGGAGGAAGGATAAAGAACTCCAGCGGTCACCTGTCCAGCCTCATGGAGCTTCAGCAAGTTGCAGCAAACTGCCTATGGTCAGGCAGCAAATTTCTGACATCAGGTCTTCTGGAAACCAACACCAGAATTTCAAATCCAGCATGATTCCCACTGTACCACCTAGCTCTTGGGTTACTCCCCAGCAAAAATGCTATTTTGCATACAGTCACCTTCAAATGGATATCTTGCTAATCTTTAGGAAACTCCTTTAGGCAGAAAAGACTAGCATACTATCCACTAAACATAAATACCAGGATTTCACACTTCAAGTTTATCTCTAAAAGACTTAAGACAACATTTCAGTCCCAATACTTAGCTTCCTTGTTGTTAAATGATAATTCTGCCTTACAAAGGGAAAGGTTGCTGAAACATTAGCTAAGTTATACTCCTAAGCAGCTATTCTGATGGTTCAGAATCCTGTATAGAAGATTCTTTATGCAAAAGGAAACATAATCCCCTCACAGTTGGGAATGCACTTTCTAGTTCTAAAGTTTTTTCTGTTTTTTCTCTTTGTGCCCAAGAATACTCTCAAGAGCTCCCATGGGAGCTCACCTGCCACTTCCATTCCCTATGCAATGTATCTGAAAGAGAAGAGGTGAGCCATTCCTGGAGTTCTGTGCCAGACGCTCTGCCACTTGCACTGCCTTGAAATTTCTTACGTGGACCTGTAGCGGTCCTAAGACCATCTCTGCTCACAAGTCAACAAGTACTACTCATTCACTGCTATGTTTTGCTCTGCTGATTCCCTGCGTCAGTTTTCCACGGCTGCCATACAAGGCACAAGAAACCTGGGTGGCTTACCTCAACAGAAACACTCTTTCACAGTTCTGGAGGCTAGGAGCTAAAAAATCAAAGTGTTGGTAGGAGAGTTGGGGATGTAGTTCAGTGATACAGCACTTGCTTGGCATGGAGGAGGCCCTGGGTTCAATTCCCAGTACTGCTTTAAAAAAAAAAAAAAACCTTCTTGGCCAGGCCATGCTCCCTTGGAAAGCTGTGGGGAAAGTTCCTTGCTTCTTCCTAGTTTCTGGTGGCTTCTGGAGATCTTTGGAATTTCTTGGTTCACTGCAGGGGGCATCAATCCAGTCTTTGACTTCATCATCACATTCCCCTTCTCTCTTCTTTGTCTACATTCGTCCTTCCCAGTTCTCTTCTAATAAGGGCACCAATCATATTGGGTTTAGGGACTACCCTAGTCTAGTAAACCTTATTTTAACCACTAATTACATCTGCAAAAAGTTCTATTTCCAAATAAGGTCATGTTCCCAGGCTCACGGTGGATGTGAATTTAGGGGTGGGGAGCACTATTAAACCTACATCACATCCCCAAGGGAGATTTGCAGCTTTTTCGGGGATGGCTTCACTTTCTTTTACTGCCCCTTTGAATATACTAATTCCTTCTTATGTTACTCAGACAGAAAAACCCATAAGGAGAGTAATAGAAGCTATATGAATTAATTTTACTGTTTCCTTCTATTTTTAGAGACTACCAATCTATTTACTTTGAAGGAAAAGTAGAGCACGGGCCACCAGGGAACAGAGCAAGACAGCAACCAAATTACTGAAGTGTGAACATTTGCGGTCATCCACCTTCCTGAGCCGTGTTGTGTTACTGCCCACACGTCTCCTCTTCTTACTTTTGAGAAAGGCTCCTTCCCAGTCAGCCCACCTTTATCTGAGGACTTACTCAGTGCTTTCAAAGTGGTACCAAGCAGATGTCCAAACCGATGGCTCTGCCATTTGTTCTCTCCCCACACCACTCCCCTGCCCTTCAAGCTAAGCTCCAAGCTAGGAAAAACCAGGTGGCTGAGACCCAAGCTGTAGTAGCCTGTGGGGCTGCCATAAAAAGTGTCACCGGCTGGGAGGCTTGCCAGCAGAAATGTGTTTCCTCATAATTCTGGAGGCTGGAAGTCTGAGATCAGGATGTGGGCAGGATACATTTCTTTGGAGACTGCTCTCCCTAGTTTACAGTTGTGTCCTTCTGTGTCCTGCGTATCTCAGTCTATATACTGTGTGTGCACTATTCTATTCTTGTAAGGGCAACAGTCGCATTTAATAACAACCCACCCTACTGGCTTCATTTTACCTTAATCAGCTCTTCAAAGGCGCTATCTTTAAGCACAGTTAGCCTGAGGTGCTAGGGATTAGGACTTTAACATAAGAATTTTAGGTGGATATAATCCAACCCCAGTGTCAACCAAAATTTCACCACCAGCTTACCTATTTTTCCTTCCTTCCCTGTCAACCCCTACCTATCCTCGGGTCTGTTATGGTTCCTATCTAAATTGCTCCCCGAAAGCCTTATGGGCTCATAGGTGGGGCTTTTGGAAGGTGAGGATCACAGGGGCTTACAGTGACTTCCTGTTAGGTGATGCTATCTGGCTGGAAGAGGCGGGTCCCTGGGGGCGTGGCCTGAAGATGTATCTCCCTCCCAGATCCTTCCTTGATCTCTCTCTGCTCCGCCTCCACCATGTCATGAGCAGCTCTCCTGCGTCATGCCCCACCCTCATGCTGTCCTGCCTTGGAGCAGGCAGAATATGGACTGAAACCTCTACAAACCGCGGGCCAAAATGAACCTTTCTTCCTTTAAAATGCGGGTGTCAGGTGTTGTGTCTGTGATGAGACAGTGACCGAGGAAAGCTCATCCAAAGTGCCTGACAAAACACGAACCCTTTCTCTATGTGTGAAATTTATGAACTAGTGTAGACACGCATAAATCCTGTGCCATTACCTGTTCATGATTGCGGTGCTCTGTAAAGTTCTTAGACAAATGAGAATGCTATTAAAACGATCTTTCTGGACATATCTTGCAATATTTAAGTGAGTAAATGGGAAAAAACAAAGTTGAGAAATTGACTTTGTTCCTTATTAGCATAACTTCAAGCAATGGGTTGGCTGTGTGATAAAAATACCACTAAGACTCTTGGGTAATCATAGGACTTTTAAAAATCATAACTGCACAATTCGTAATTGCTAAAATGTGGAAGCAACCCAAATGTCCATCCACTGAGGATTGGATAAGAAAATTGTGGTACTTTTATATAAAGGAATATTACTCAGCTATAAAGAAAGATAAACTCGAGGCTTTTATAGGTAAATGGTCACAACTAGAGACCATACTCATGAGTGAAATAAATCAAACATGCATGTGCAAGCACCCCATTGTTTCACTAGTGTAAAACCTGAAAGAGTTAATTTAAACTAGGAGGTATGATAGACAGTGTGAAATGATGGGAAAGCACTCAAAGGTAAAGGGCAACTGGGATGTGGGAAAAGAGAAGGGAAAGAAGGAGAAATTTTGTATGTATGTATATGCAGGATAGTTAACATGGCTATTCTACTGTCTTGTATTTCTTTGCTGAAAGAAACTGTCAATGAGTCCTTGGTTGATCAGCATTGCATGTCTATATCTGTTTTCATGAGAAACCATTTTGAAGATATCAATATGCAATACAAAAAGCATTGTTAATTCCCTACCACTTTGTTTGTAACTCCGTTATTGTCTGTACTGTTCTTTTGCTATTTTGTAGGATGTTGTCCGTCTGTTAATGTTTTCCTCCTTTTATTTTTAAAATAAAAAAAATAAAAATCATAATCTTGGGGCTGGGATTTAGCTCAGTGGCACAGCACCTGCCTGGCAAGTGCAAGGTCGTGAGTTCGATTCCAGGTACTGGAAAAAACAAAACAAAACAAAACAAAAAAATCATAACCTTCACCTATCATGGGAAAAAATTGCCTTTTTAAAACAAAAAAGATGAACAAATGGGTGACAAAAAGTCTAAATTTTGGAGAGATTGAAAACCAAAAGGTTGTATTCATATTTTTCTTTAGAACATGAGAAGAAAAAATTTATATTGCTCCAGCAAAGGGTTAACCCTAAATCCGGAAAGCCAACCTATAAGCAGATTCCTAGTACCAGGACAAAGGATTCCTTTCAACAGGCAAAATCAAACTTTTTTTGAGTTAGAAAGTAAGAGACTAGAGAGGTTCTCACCAACAACGGTATAATTAAGCAATAATTCCCCTTCAAATCATCAGCTTCGTGTCAGTTCCGGTTTCTATCTGACTCATGCTAGTAGTGGGAGGTACAAAAGGAAAAAAAACAACATGAGGTCAACTTCAATTTCGCATATGGGGGGGAACATCTCAAAGCAACAAAAAAAAAACCTCACAGTGCTAAAGATGAATTCCCTTTACACTCCATTCCATTTACAACCTAACAAGGAATCCATTGAGTGAAATATCACTCTCTGCTACAAGTCTGTGAATGGATTGAAATAAATGAGTGGGTCCTCAATAGAACGGAAAATAACACCTTTGTTCGGGTGTGGCATCATCAGTGACAGTACAGTGGGAGTTATTGTTGGGTACCAGAGAAAAGATGTCCTGAGCAAATGATGTGATAGCAAGTTCTGAAGAAAAAGTCAGTCAAAAGGAAGGAGGAGGAGGTGACGGAAGGTAATGCCGCCTCTCACCTTACCTGCAGCCTCCATGGGACTCAAAATACTAAAATGCCATATTTTCATTCTGAGGTAACAGGAAGTAAACAGCAGCAGTGGTTACAGAGGGTACAAGGTTAGGTGGTCCCAGGCTTCTTCCTGCAGCCTCTGCTGGCTGCCCTAGCTGGGGCCTGTGGGATATGTTTTTCTTTCTTCCCTAGGAGTTTATCAACTCAGTCACCAGGAGGCTTCCCTCATTCAAATATCCATTAAGATTAAAAATAAACTATATTAATAATTTTGATAGTACATTAAAATTTCCATCAGAAACCTCAATTATTGACAGCATGGGTAAGTCCTATCCTACCAATTAAAGAGAGGGGACAAAGAGATGTGGTCATTTGGTCCGTATCCTAGATTCCTAGAGCTGCTGTAACAAATTAGCATAAGCCGGGTGGCTGAAAACAGCAGAAATGTCTTCTCTCACAGTTCTGTGAGGCCAGTTAATCAAGGCATCGACTGGCAAGGTCATGCATCCTCTAAAGGCTCCAGGGGAGAAGGCTGCTTCTCCTCTTCAGTTTCTGGTGGTTACTGGCAATCCCTGGTGTTCCTTGGCTTATAGATACATGGCCCCAATTTCTGCCTCTAGTATCACATGGTCTTTTCCTTTGTGTCTGTGTGTCTGTATCCAAGCACACATTGGATTAGGACTCGGTATAACCTCAATGTAACTTTTTTGGTTTTTGTTTTTTGAGATGGAGTCTCACTGTATGTTTTAGGCTAGCCCTAAACTTGTGATCATCCTGCCGTTACCTCCCAAGGGCTGGGATAACAGGCATGTAATACCATACCTGGCTTTATCTTTTATGTATCTGCAAAAGATCTATTTCCAAATCAGGTCATATTCATAGGTATCCAGGCTTACGACTTGAGTATACATTTTGTAGGGAATCAATTCAATACACAGTGGGTTAAAAATTAGAATATTTTAGGTAAATACTCCTAAAATCATCAAAGGCTATGATCCTCAGACAACATGGCATTTGCCCATGAAGTCATCCAGAATCTTTTTCCAAATAAGCTCTTTAGCCAGGCGTGGTGGTGCACGCCTATAATCCCAGCACTCGGGAAGCTGAGGCAGGAGGATCGTTGCGAGTTCGAGACCAGCCTGGGCTACAAAGTGAGCTCAAGGGCAGCCTGAACTGCATTGTGAGACCCTGTCTCAAAAAAGACAAAAAAAAAAAAAAAAAAGACAAAAAACAAATAAGCTCTTTAGTTCTCATCTCTAAGACTGGTGATTCTGCGACTTGAAACTTGCTGTCCTGTGGACTCTACCTATAGTCTCCTAGGGCTTTCTCATTACAAAGTTTTCACATTCCCATTCCTAATATTGGTAACAGAATTTGTCAGAGGAAAGTTCTGAGATAGGATCATCTGCTTGAAATGATTAATCTGTCCTTTAGGAGGAGAGGAGAAGGATGTTCCCAGAGGGAAACACATACAGTGATTCACATCCTTGAGCCTCTCTCTGTACAAGACTTTGTGGATAGGCAAGGTCGTTCTGCTTAATATGCTATACATGATCATTTCCTGTCAGAGATGTGGGAAGAGATAGGCAGAGCACGAAAGGAACTTGCCTGGTTATCACGGGCCTTAAATGGGGAAAAGGTGAGCTACAGTGAGATGCATCCTACCTCTGACTTCAAGAGCAAGACAATTAGAGCTAGTAAAAAAAATAGAAGGAAGGGAGGGAATGGCTAGGAACAGAAGCTTCCTTCCTTCTCTTTGTACCAAGGGGGGGTCTGTTTAGCAGCTACTATTTGTGTGGTGCTATCTCTAGCACCTCAGCAAATTTTTGACCAACTGAATCAGACTAAGTCACTCATACAGCACCCTACAACAGGGATCCATTGTCATGAAAGTCAGGTGGCCACCAGCTAAGCCTAATCTGTAACACCCATTGTTTTGTAGTTGGGTGAAATCATAAAATGTGAGCATTCTTTCCAGTCTGGAAGAAAACCAACAAAATTGAATGGCACATTCCTGAGCGACCCCCATACTACTTCCTTTGACCCCTCTACATTCTTTCTCCAGCCTTTTGCTTAAAAAGCTCTTGTTCACTCAGTAGCTACTCTGTGCTAGTTTTAGCAAACTGATAACTCAAAAGTAGTAGATATTAGCCCCTTCCCTCTCCCACTTTCTCTCCCTCTCCCCGTCTCTTCTTTAGAATTGTTCAACTCTAGAAAAGCAAGTTATAATTTGAAAATTTCATCTTATTACAAGAGAAATGCAAACAAATAGATTCATTCCTTTTCACTGGATTTAAAAATGAAATGTCCTGTGACTTACCATTGCAATTCTGAGAAACATGTAACATTTCATTTCCTCCTTTTTACCTGGCTGTACCCCTTCACTTTCGGCTGTTCTGAATTATTTTTATTGCCGTGTCTGTTCCTGGAATTTTCCATTCCCCACATTTTCTTTTCTCTCCCCAGTCTCCTAATTGTCCCAGCTGTTTGGTTTTCTCTTCCTTATGCTTTTCTCTATAATCATAAAAGCATAGAAATTTAAGGTGAAATGGAATTTTCAGTTGGTTTAGCAGTATCATTTTGCAGATAAAGGGCTATGGTTTAGGAATTTAGAGAATTTGCTCAAAATAATGCAGTTTATTTGTGGGAGGACCCAGCACTACAATCCAAACATATTAATGATCTGGACATAGTACAGATTTGTTTGTTGTACTTAATGCCACATGTGTGCAAGAAATTTTTATATGATTTCTTGTATTTTACTTATTTCTTATATTTTTGCTGATTTCTTATATTATATAGTACTGTCACATTGTAGGCATTGGGTCATCAAATATAGATTTAGACAAGTTATTCAGGTGTTTAAAAAATTTTTGTCTTGTTTTGTTTTGTTTTGCTTTTGTTTTTGAGTCAGGGTTTCACTACGCAGTTCAGACTGGCCTTGAACTCACTTTGTAGCCCAAACTGGCCTTGAACTTGCAGTGATCCTCCTGCCTTACCCTCCTAAGTGCTGGGATTATAGGCATGCAGCACCACACCCAACTTGGTATTTAAAATTTTTTGAAGAATCTTTTTTCTGAGTAGGTAGCAGAAGATTTCATAAAAGATTATGAAATATGGCGTTCTTGTTATCTAACTATGAAAAAATAGAACTACAAAGAAAGGAAGAAAAGGGGAAATTTTTATATAGTACAAGTGTTGGGAAAGAAAAAGGAAGTAAAATTATACAAGTCAAAAATATATTCATGGTATACTCATAAATTTCCCTCATAGGTGCAACCTAATAAAACATTTAGTCCTAGGCCAAAAAGTAATTCTTTTTTTGTTTGTTTTTATACCAGGACTCAAACTCAGGACCTTGTGCTTACCAGGCAGGCACTTGTGCCATTGAGCTATATCCCAGGCCCACAAACAAGTAATTCTTATCACCAGAAGATGATTTTTTTTTTTTTTTTTTTTTACTCAATAGAATGGTACCAAATTTTATTCCATTTCATGAACCAATGGTCCTCAAAGGTTTGTGGGTTTTTTGTTTTTTTTTTTGTTTTTTGTTTTAAATGGTACTGGGGATTGAATCAGTACCTTTTACGTGCTAGGCAAACATTCTCCCACTGAGCTATACCCCTAGGCCTGCGTAATTTTTGGTGCATCCTAAATGTTCAATGTGCTTTGTCTAACAAATGTTGACCAAAATAAACAGGTTAAATTAGAAGATTGACTCAATCTGGATTCAAGGTTCTTTTAACACCAATATTCTATTGTTCTAACTTTAAAAATCAGCATGAGAACATTTCCAGTTAGAGAAGGGCTGGGGATGCAGCTCCGTGGAACAGAGTTTGCCTACCCTTCGTGAGGCCGTGGGTTCAATCCCCGGCACCACATAGTCTTTATTCTAAGAGCTAATGGTCCAGCTAACATTTAGCGTCTATTAGCAAGGAAGAAAAGAAAGGAAACGAGAAGACAATAAAGAGTCTCTACACTCAGAATTAAACCCTTTCAAGTTCTTTTTTTTTCAACTTCTTGGCATCTTCTTGTTTTATATTTTAACAAAAAGACCAAGGACAAACTTCAGGAGGCTTCACTGGACGTGAATGCCGAGTGACGGATATAGGCCAGAGAAAATCAGCAGAAAGGGCCTCCCAGCCCAAGGTGGGCCCAAGTAAGCACACAGAGACCTTGGTTTAAATTGACCACTCCTCTTGGAAGGTCTTTCCTGGCTCCCCAGTAGGTTACGCCCCCTCTGTCTCAGACACCTTCTTCAGCCTGCGGTTCTTCTTTGTGGACCTCAGCGGCACTTGTTCAGATCTGTTGACAGTCAGGCAAAGAAAAGTTCCTTGAGGACAGAGACTATGTCTGTCTTGGTCACCTGTTGTTTCCCCAGTACCCAGTTTAGTACTCAACACACAGTAGGAGCTCAAAGGAATATTTGTGGCTGAGTGAATGCAGGAAATAAAGCAGAAGAGTGTGTGTTTCAGCATGCTCAGTAATGCCTCGGCTGCTGAGGAGTAGGCCGGAATGAAGCCTGCACAGAGACCAGGCCTAGATTGTGAGGAATGGGGAACTGCTACTTTTTATTTGTTTGTTTGTTGATTTGTTTGTTTTTGTTTTTTTCCAGTACCAGGAATCGAACTCACGACTCAGGCAGGTGCTGTGCCGCTGAGCTAAATCCCCAGCCCCGGAACTGCTACTTTTTAAAAGCAAGCATTTTTTCTAGCATAGCTAACATGGTAGTGACATAGAAGATTTCCTTTTTTATAGAATGAAAATGGTAAAAATTATTTGGCAGGGTTGTTAAGAAGCTACAATGGGATAGTAGTGCCTGGCTTACAGAAGGCACTACACCCGGTAGGCAGCAGCTATTATTAAAGTGTGGGGTAGGGGGTGAGGTGAGGGCCTGCATCATTTGTTTTATTTAGCCAGCAAATGTTTGAAGAGATCTCACAGAGCCGGGATGAGGGCCTAGGCAGTCAAATTTTCCCCTCATTCTGAGATTCACATCAATGCAATGTATTTCCAAGACTCTCTGGCCAAATGGGAAACTGCAAACAGATCTTAATGCAATGCTTTAGGGAAAGCTGGACTTGAATGTGGTTTAAACCTAAATCCAAAAGAGAAATGATCTTTCTCCATCTCCACTGAACTGAATAGGGCAGGACCCACAGAACAAGGGTCACCAGATCTACCCACCCAGTCCAGTGATAAAATTGCAATAAACAGTTGCTTCTCTCTTCCTCCGTGGGGCCCTGCCAAGAGGTACCAACCACACAGGAGCCTCATGTCTGAGTTCAGTTAGTGAAAACAGAGCAGAACGGGGGCCTCGCCTTTCAGAACAGACACTCCACCCACTGCTAAGACTCTTGCCACCAGACTGTCCATTTTTCCCCAAGAGAAAGCAATTAAAAGGAGGATGACAGTGTTTCCTCACTATTCTCTGAAATGAGGAGAAAAACAGGAATCTTCTTTACTCAGTTAAAGAGAACTAAACTTTCATGTCACTCTCTTAAAACTGCCAAATACTTGAAAGTTTGGAAGGATGGTCCTGAATAAAGAGAATATAAAAAGCGGCACCTTCTTTTGTCTGCTACAGAATGAGTGTGTCAGGGGAACAATGCGCAAGATGTCTAGACAGGTGGGCAGATACAACATGGTTTTTCAAGACTGATCACTTTGAAGAAAGGTATCTATCAGAATCTAACTGTAGACATGATATTCATCCCTGAAGTGACAAAGGCATTCTCATTAAGTCAGGAACAGGACAAGGCAGTCTGTTATCTCTGATAATTTTCAAAATCTTTGCTAGACAATGAAATAAAACCATAAAGAAGAAGAAGTACAACAATTAGAAAAGATAGGACAAAATTATCTGATCGCCTAATTCTTGCTTTATTACGGACACAGCTGGGTTGGAGATTATATGAATCAGCTAAGGCTGCCATTGCAAAATATCATTCGTGGCTTAACCAATGGGAATTTATTTTCCTCTGTTTTGGAGGCTGGAAGTCCAAGATCAAGGTGTGGTAGTTTTGATTTCTCCTGAGGTCTCTGGCCTGTTCCTTGTGTGAGTGTATCCTTGGTGTGTATGTGTGTGTGTCTCTCTCACATTTTCTTTTTCTCTTTGTGTGTGTGTGTGTGTGTGTGTGTGTGTGTGTGTGTGTGTCTGTATGCGCACTCAGGAATAGACCCCAGGGCCTCACCCATGCTAAGCACATGCTCCACCACTGAGCTACAACCTCAACCCACTCTCTCACTTCCTTTTTCTTTGGTGGTGGTGGTGGCAATGGTACTGGGGATAGAAATCAGGCCCTTTGCACTGAGCTACCTCCCCACCACATACCCTTTTAAATATTTTTTATTTTAAAACAGGGTCTTGCCTAGGCTAGGCTTGAACTTGCAATTCTCCTGCCTCAGCCTCCCAGAGTGCTGGGATAATAGGCATTCACAACCACAGCTGGCCTGGTTGATTTTTAAGAATCGCCTGCCAGGCCCCACCCAATCCCGGAGGCCAGGACGCGAGAACAAAGACCCCGGTGACACTGCAGACTGAGTTTCTAGGCGC
>NW_004955551.1:484048-488498 GCF_000276665.1 Chinchilla lanigera | reverse complement strand
TTGAGACAGGGTCTCGCTATGCAGTTCAGGCTGGCCTTGAACTCACTTTGTAGCCCAGGCTGACCTTGAGCTCACTTTGTAGCCCAGGCTGGCCTTGAGCTCACAACGATCCTCCTGCCTCAGCCTCCCGAGTGCTGGGATTACAGGCATGTGCCACCATGCCTGGCTGAGATATATTTCATATGCCATAAAGTTTACCTTTTTGAAGTGTACAGTTCAGTGGTTTTTAGTTTTGTACAACCATCACAATTATCTATTTCCAGAACATTTTCATTGCCCGCGAAGGAAACCCTGGGCCCATTTTATCTATCACTCCCATTGCCCCTACTCCTAGCTCCTGGCAACCACCAGTTTATTTTCTTTCTCTATGTAAAGGCTGATGCTAGTCTGGATATTTCATGTAAATGGAATCGCACAACATGTGGCTTTTGCATCTGCCCTCTCCCATGAACTTCTGTGTTTTTAAGAAACCCCTAATTGTACAGCCAGGGCTAAGAACCACAGCGCTGGCAGAAGCCTTTTTGTGGAGACAGGAAAACTTGCAAAGGTCATTCCTCTGAGCCTCACCTCGGCTAATCAATTCCTAGTAGCACAAGCAGAAAAGCTGACAAGGCTCTGATTGGCCCAGACCAGGTCACATACTCAGCCCTTGACCAATCATAATGTGTAGGGAATAATCACATAACCACTCCTTTGGGTTTTGGCTTAAGGAAAATGAGAGATTTGGCAAAAGATTTTAAATGGGAGGCATAATCATTTTTTTTTTTATTTATTTTAAACAGTAGAAGAAGGATGACATAGTAATAGTGGGGGCTTACCGAATTACAGACAAAGTGGTAGGAAATTATCAATGGTTGTTGTTTTACATATTGTTATCTACAAGATAGTTTCTCAGGAAAACAAATAGACAAATAATAGTGAGCTACAGACAAAAGTGGTAGGTTATTATCAATGGTTGTTGTACTATACTTTGGTTTCTTCAAAGTGGTTTCTCAGGAAGACAGAGATATGCAAGAAGGATCTAACAAGTAGTTACAGCCTAAGGGTTGTGAAAAATAGCGTATTACCTCCTCACCAGTGACTCCTTTCACTGAGGTGTGATGGCTGGAAGGAAGGTCAGAATTGAAAAGAAGGACTGAGAGACTTGCACCTGTGTTTAGCAACAGGCTGTTTTCTTTTTCCTCTATAGTCATGATTACCTGGGGCTCCTCCAGGGAGAAGACAGTCTGGCCAGAGGGAGAAGGCAGAGTAGGCCCCGGGCCCCCTCATTCCTGTTAGAGTAACTGGTAGGATGGGTCTGAGCTCTGGGGTCTCCACTTCAGAGGGCAGACCAATCTCCAGTGGTCACATTTGCATTCAGGGCACAGGCATAATCAAATTTAGAGGCATCCACTTGTTCAGGGAGTTTAAAGTCCTGAGGAAAACCAATTAACCTTAAGACTAGGCATGCTAGGCCTGGCGTGGTGGCACACGCCTGTAATCCCAGCACTCGGGGGGCTGAGGCAGGAGGATCGTTGGGAGTTTAAGACCAGCCTGAGCTACAAAGTGAGCTCAAGGCCAACCTGAGCAGCATAGCAAGACCCTGTCTCAAAAAGACCAAAAAAAAAAAAAAAAAAAAAGACTAGGCATATTATCTGTATGCTGCCATGATGCTGGTTCAAAAACAAAAACAAATCCTGCTTATGTATAGGAGATGTAGAAGACCGAAGACCTTGCTAAATAACACATGCTAGAAATACAATGAACAAAACCTGGCCTGTGGAAAAATGTACAGGACAGACAACGTACTTGTTTGCTTTTCTTTCAATAAATAAAATGCAAGGGAAGAACAATAAAAGAGGAGAAACTAGAGAGTAAAAGACATTGAAAGCACCAACCCATCACAATTGATGGAGTTTATTTAGATCTTAAACTTATGACATCTGGAGAGAATTGAAAATCTGAACGTTAGACTTTAATGATATTAAGGAATTAATTCATTCCTAAAGTATGATGATAGTATCTTTAAAAACTTTATCTTTTAGCCATCCTTTCTGAAGTATTTAGAATGAAATGATAGAATGTATGAGATTTGCTTAAAAATATTATAAGAGAAGGGAGTCAATTGAGAAAAAATGGGACAAGACTGACCTGGGTTGAAAATTGTTGGGGTCTTAGGGATTTAGGAATATTATAATATTTTTTAAAATTGTTATTGTTTTCTTTACTGGGAAGTTGAACCCAGAACCTTCCCACTGCTACATCCCCAGCCCTTTTCATATGTTTTATTTTGAGATAGGGTTTTATTTAAGTGAGTAAATTGCCTCGGCTGGCTCAAACTTCTGATCCTCATGTTTCAGCCTTCCAGAGTAGTGAGATTACAGGCATGCGCTACCACGCCGGGTATACACTGTATCCTTTAATGTACGTTCAAATTTCTACATAATAAAAGTTTGAAAGTGACAAATGTATACATTGAAGCAGACCTGCTTTTATTTTTATAAATAATGCTTTGAGTCTGTATATAGAAAAGTACTAACACTACCTTTCTTTTCAAAAGGAGGAAGGAAAAGAACACTCTGAACACTGTGGAGTGACGGCACTGGGAGACTGGAAAGTTGCAGGCTGGAAGTCCAAGTAGGAGGCTGTCTGAACCACCCTAGGAATGACAGAGGGGAAAAGGAAAGCCATAGAAACACTTAGCTACTCAAGAGGCTGGGGCAGGAGGATGGTGAGTTTGAGGCCTGTCACGGAAACACAGGGGAGAGACAGAGGAGGGTGGGGAAGAGAGAGAGAAAGAGTCTCAGAAAGTGAAACAGTGGATATTTGAACATAAGAATTTTGTCAATTCTTTTGTTTTTTTGTTTAGTGTTCAGGTGTAGGGAATGAGGGAGACACAGGCATGAAGCATGATGCCATTTCTAGCTGCAGAGGGTGGGAGGTGCCATCTGTTGAAGTGGGTAACATCAGGCGAAGAGAAAGCTTGGGGGGAAGGTGGTGAGTTCCGCTGCGCACACAGTAACTTTGAGGGTACCTGCGGGACGTCTCGGTAGAGCCAGCCAGTTGGCTGAGAGATCTGGGAGGAGCTTGAGCAGATATGGAAAGTTGGGTATATACATCAGGTGACTGACTGTGTGGGAGACTGACATTGCCCGGAAAGGGACCAGAAAGCAGGAAGGACTCTGGAGAAGAAAGGAAAGTCCAGACCCAGAGGAAGGTCAAAGGAAAACGGAAAGCTAGAGATCAAGAGGCGCCCAGCAAACAGATTGGGAGGAAATGGCCAAAAATAGGAAAACTGAAGAGCACAGGACTGGGGCTGTTGTTCAGCAGTAGACTGCACGCCTAGTGGGGCTCTGGATTGAACTCCTCATACTGCAAATAGTGATAATAATAATAATTTCTTTAAAAATGAGAAACAGTGATTTTTTTAAAAAAGAAACAGCTAAGAAGTATATATTCCATGGAAGTGACTGGAAAAGGGCCAACAGTTTGAAAAGCCACTGAACACTTGTCCATGGAAAGAAATGAATACCATCTATTGAATTCAACAACAAAGACGTTGTTTACAGCCACAATGAGGGCAGCTTCCGGGCTGATGAGCACCAGCCAGTTGCCTTGGGTGGAGGCGTGAGTAAGAGGCCTACAAAGATGCTTCTCATGGGCTGCTCCCCCGCTGTCTCCCCTTCTAGAGGAGGCTGTCCTTTTCCTGATCCTGTGCCCATGCACAGCCACAGCCTGCAACAGGAAGCCAGCGACCCTGTGACTCGACTCCTCCCTTGAAGGAATCACTGGGCTGATTAGGTCCCGTCTCTCTCTCGGGCTTCAGTCTGTTGATAGTGGGAAATGAACTCAAATCCTGAGGTTGCCTGGAGCTGCAACGGCTATAATGGGATGGTGCCAGATGGGTAAACAGAGATGAAGAGAGACAGAATGGCAAAGACTGTCAGAGAAAAATGAGGGAGGAGAGGGTAGAAGAAAAACAAGAGGAGAAGTCTCTGATCCAGATGGACTTGCAGTCCCTGTTGCAAGTTTTTGTGAGGCCAGCTGTGCTTCGGTGTCTTGCCTGTAGATTTGCAGGTAATTGCCAGTTTGAGCCTAAAAGAGGCAGCCTCCTTGAGCAAGCCAGATGGATCTCTATGCCAAAGGAACTCCACTAGCACAGGAAGTGAGGCAGCTAGCACAGTGGCTGAGTGTGGTAGCACATGTCTGTAATCCCAGACATTTGGGAGGCTGAGGCAGGAGGGTCATAAATTCAAGTTCAGCCCAGACAACTCAACAATTTAAGGAGACTCTGTCTCAAAATAAAAAATTTAAGAATAGGCTGGGGATATAGTTCAGTGCAAAGTTCCTGGGTTCAATCCCCAGTACTGTGAAAAAGAAAAAAGATGAAGTAAAAAGGACTGGGAATGTAGCTTAGTACTTCCTGAATTTGATCCTCACTCAGTGCCACCAAAAAAAAAAAAAAAAAAAA
>NW_004955551.1:447133-483948 GCF_000276665.1 Chinchilla lanigera | reverse complement strand
TTGCCACTTTTTATTTTTAGTACTGGGGATTGAACCCCCTGGCAAGTGCCTGCCTGGCAAGCAGGTTCCCGGTAGTCTGATTCTCCCTAAAAAAAAAAAAAAAAAAAAAAGAAGTTGGTTTTGCAAGGAAGGAGAGAGATGGGGTAACAACCAAACAGAGTGATAAAAGCCATTTAATCATACCTTAATGCTGCTGGAAATAAATGAAGAGAGGGAGAAGTTGGGCACATAAGAGAGCTGGGACACCTGATAAATCAAGGTCTCAGAAGAGGTGGATTGGGGGCTGGGGATTTAGCTCAGCGGCAAAGCACCTGCCTGGCAAGCGCAAGGTCGTGAGTTTGATTCCTGGTACCAGAAAAACAAAACAAAACAAAACAAAGAAGAGGTGGATGGTGGGGTCTCAAATAGAGCCCAGTGAGCCCAGGGTGTTGGGCTTTAGCCAGGATGGAGTGGGCTTCCTCTTAGCTGCCTCTTCTGTTCATATCTCCCTTATAAGGGAAGAGTCACAGTACTACTTTCCTGTCTTCATAGACCATGCCTTTTTAATCAGGCCATTAGCAGCTTGGGTTCAGTGCATGACAGACCGTGTCAAATGCCTCACAGACATACCCAGTCACTTCTGGAAGGCATTTCACCACCATCTGTGATTGCTTAAGGGTGGACTCTAGCAGAACCCAGCTGTGCTGTGGAGCTTCGAAGATGGAGCTGGTTATGTTTATGTGCTGTTTCTAGTCGTATCATTTAGTGGTCTGTGCTCACTGACGCAGTTTTCTTCAATAAAATAACTAGTGATTTAAAAAATGAATTGAGGGAATAAATGGCAATTTTCATCTGTGTGCCTGACAGTAAACACGGGATGGAGAATTGATGTTGAAGAAATTGCTATTTATCTTTAGTTAGATCACAAAAGAAACCCACAGTTTTCCCCGAAACTTCAAAGAATATAGAACTGGAAGAATTACAAAGTTAAAGTTTTCTGTGTTTCATTTCCAGAGAAAATCTCTATGATTTGACATATTTCCCAGACCTGAGAATATTTACATACAGCATACACACAAATATACATGACACAAATGCTGTTCATCCTCTTCTCTTCTAAATTCTGCCTTTTTACTTAACAATAATCAAAACTGAATGCATGACCGGAACATTTTATAAAATATTAAAGGGAAATATAATGCTAATAATGATTATTCCTGGCAGTTAACATTATAGGAGAATTTTTTCTCTATGTTTTTTCTTGTCTTCTTGATTTTCAGCTAAGTAAGTATATTGCTTTAAAAATCAGAATATGTATATGCACACATAAATCTATATTGGCATGTGTACACATACATACACATATATGTATAATAGCTACACATACATGTACACACACTTGAAAACAGGCAGGAACTGAATTATCTTGGTTTCTGACTTGAATACATTATTTCTGTCTCTGTGAGTGCTGATGTCACAATAGAAATCCAATGAGATTCTAGGTGAAATGCAGCCCAAGGCTTTCAAAGCCAAGCCTCCTGTCTTTGTTGCTGAGCCATGGCTGACAGCCTGTCTCACATTTTGTTGCCATAGCCTTCATGCAAGGGGACTCCCCACAGCAGATGGCAATCATAAGAGGGAAGGGAGGGGGACTGTGTCACAGATCTGAGTGACCCTGCTACATAAACCCAGGATTAACACTTGTGGGTCAGAAAAAGAAAGGAATGCCTGTCAGGAACTTACTAGCTCAGACACTTACAATTCCAAATGAAACACAGCACAAAACAAATATGAAAATGTACAGTATTAGTTCACACACTGAAAAGTCCAGGGAGGCATCCGTTGTGGTTTGTCTTCCAAAAGTTCAGGTGCTGGAAGCTTGGTCCCCAGTGTGGCAGTGTCCAGCGGTCTCACAGAATGAGTTGGCTATTTCAAGAATAGCTGGATTTTAAAGTGAGGCACCCCGCATGCTTGGCTGCTCCCGAATGGATTTGTTTTCCTTTCTTTCTCTCCACTATTTTGTGACATAGCCAAGGGGCCCTTGTCAGAGGCAAAACTGGTGGACCTGACAGATTTTGGACTCTCAGCCTCTAAAAAGTGAGCTAAACAAACTTCTTTATAAAGTATCCAACCTCATTTATTTTCTTCCTTCTGTTGTTATAGCAACAGAAAACGACTAATACAATGTCTTTCAGGCCTGGTTGGACCCATGGGTTCAAATATTATTCTCCCCGCCTGTCAGTGATGAGTTTTTCTGGTTGATTTCATTTACGGTCAGGCATTCTACGCATGGCAGTCTGGCCTATTCTACCACCCAACAAGCTCCAGAAAAAGATAGCTTCTCGTAGCTTCAGCAAAAGCTGTAGAGCTGATGTTGGGTTCTGACTAGCCAAGCTGCAAAATGGTACAAGGATGGTAATGTTCAGCCCATTTGAGCCACAAAGGTTGAAAGTGGAAGATCAGAGGCTTCCCAAACAAAACTGAGGTTCTTCTGTTAGCAGAAGGAACAATGGTGAGCAGATAACAATGTCACATGTCCATATTAATCAAGTTTATTCATTACCTATGGGGAAGTCACCTAACATCTCTGGACACTGATGTCCAATCTAAAAATGAAATAGCTATGCCACATATCTCTAAAGTCCCTTCCAGCTGTACGAAATCAAAGTTTAAAAAATAGTAATGTCTACAGTGATTATACTTTTTCAAAAATACAATTTTTTTTTTCTGCCTTTTTTTGAGACAGGGTCTCTCTCTGCAGTTCATGCTGGCCTTGAGCTCACTTTGTAGCCCAGGCTAGTCTCGAACTTGCAACGATCCTCCTGCCTCAGCCTCCCGAGTGCTGGGATAACAGGTGTGCACCACCATGCCCAGCTACAAAAATACAATTTAAAAGATGCCTGAAAATAGAGCCCGAGGGGCCGATGGAAAGAATTTTGGAAGACATGGCTTGAAACATAACAATTAAAAAATTGTCCATCCATGCAGGATATCAGCTCCTGAGCTGTGATCATCTGTCTGGGCAGGTGTCTGATCTTCCCAGGAACTGGGAGTCAAACAAGATGGATACTGAGGACTTCTAGGTCCCATAAACTTGATTCAGGTCTCAAGATCCATCCTCCTGATCCCACACATACTGCTGTGCACTCCACCTTGACCTCTGATTTAGTCCTAGTGGAGGCAGAGTCAACGACAAGTTAGCATCTTACCTACTGCGTTCAATATATGTCACATGCCTCCTCTCTGATCAGAAGATTTCACGAGCTCCCTATTAGCAATCACATTTGGCAAAAGGTCTCACCTTGAGCCTTAAAGGCGCAGTGTGGCCCCTGTCTATTTCCCACAACTGCCTTGCATATGCTCTATCTCTAGCTACTCCAGGCAGCTCCCTGTGTTGTTTATTAGGTGCTAGAAAAGTATAATTTGTGAATCTGAATGATAATAAGATTTATTTTTGCATCTGGCAGACACCATTAAGCCGATGGTTTTCTAGCACAGGTGATTTTGCCCACTAGGGACATTTGGTTGTCAGAACTTGGGCAAGGGGATATGCTGCTGGCATGTCGTGGATAGAGGGCACAGATGCTGTGGAAACACTCTAGAATGCGAATGACAGTCTGCAACAGAGAATCACCTCTCTGCACATATCACTGTGGGTGTCAGTTAGCATAAGGCTTCTGGAAGCTTCTGTGCCTCTTGGGAGGAGCAAATGCCCCAAAGGTTTTTTTTTTTTATCGGTACCAGGAATCGAACTCTCGACCTCACACTTGCCAGGCAGGCGCTGTGCTGCTGAGCTAAATCCCCAGCCCCTAAATGCCTCAGAGTTTAAAGCTCTGCTAATCTTTCTCTTCAGGGTCTTGGCCCTCAAATCTTTACCACTGTAGCTCACTGTCAAACACAACTTATGTCTGTTGTCAGCTTTTCTAGCTGTTTTGTTTTTTTTTGTTTTTTTTTTGGTACTGGGAATTGAACTCAGGACCTTGTGCTTGCCAGGCAGGCACTTGTGCTACTGAGCCATACCCCAGCCCCTTTCTAGCTGTTCTTGAAAGGAGGGCTGACTTGCCAGTCTGCCTTTAGCGGGACCACCCAACTCCAAAGAAGGAAAATGTTCCCTCTTGAGTCTTTCAAATGCAGATTTTAGGCCTGATTGTTTTGTTTGTTTTGTTTTGTTTTGTTGGTTTTTTTCTCCGGTATGGGGAACCAAACTCACGACCTTGTGCTTGCCAGGCAGGCGCTTTGTCGCTGAGCTAAATCCCCAGCCCCCGATTGTATTTTGATGGAGCATCCCCTCAGCCCAGTCTTTGCCCTTCTTCTTGGAGAGGGCCAACTTGAGACACAGGAAGGTGAATGGTAACGTGGGATCACTTCTGATGTTGACTGTCGGCAGCAAGAGCTGTGAGTGGGTATGTCTCCATCCACCTGAGAAATAACCAAACCCTGTCCTCAACTTTCTAATACGAAAAAGAGTGTACAGTCGTACAAGGAATAATTATTTTTCCTGTCCACGTTATTTTGAGCTCCCTCAGCAGGAAAGAGTAAAACTGGCATTAAAACCCAGAGAACATTTGCCCTTAACCCCAGAGTCTGGATTTCTGTGCTGAAAAAATCAGCCAAGTTGCCACTGGCCCGTATCCCAGGTGGGTGTGATCAGCTCCCACGATTGGAATGGAATCCTAATCAGTTGGTGGATCAGATTCTGATTCACGAATCTCCCCAATTTTAGAAAAGGGAGGTGTCTCATTTATTCGTAGGATGAAAGAATGATGCATGTCTGGGTTCTGATCAGCCTGACATAATCCCCGGCTGGAGGAGCACACAAGCTGTACTCGCTTTCTTTACCTGCTTCTTCAACAAGACCTCGGTCTTATTAGTGTGTCACTTGTATTGTAAGACGTATAAAGTAATGAAAGGAGTAATCCCTCAAGTGATTGATTTTAAAATGGAGCCTACAATCACAGTACCAACTTCCGGAAAACGCAGGAAAAAACTTCAGCTGAAGACGCAGTGGTGATTCGCCCCCTACTGGTCAAAGTGTGCCATCCTCACCGCAGACTCTAATGACTGCAGTGAAGTCCTTTACAGGCAGGCAATTGCTCAGTTGAAGTGCATTTCACGAATAGGGGGGAAGCAGCCTGCTAAAACACGCAGCGAGTTCCAGAGATGCTGGGGCAAGGAGTGCGAACGGCAGGACTCCAGGGCCTAATTTAACAGCTACAGTTTACCGAGGCCACAGGTAGCCTTAATCTGTACTCACAAATTAACCCCCTGAAGATTTCAGGCCTTCCAATAGCTTTGGTAAAGTCTTAGTTATTTTAAAAAAAAAACAACTTAGGGATAGTAGGGGGGGGTTCCTATTTCAGCGAATCACAAAAATATCACATTTATTCAAAAGCAATCATTAACTTTTTTTTTAATCAAACCCAGTTCCTCATGGATGTAAGGCAAGCCTCACACTACTGACCTACAGCCCCAGCCCACCCAATTACATTTTGTGCTAATCAATATTATTTTGGAGACCCAAGTGCTTGCTTGTGTACATGTGCACCCTTCTTCTTTCTCTCTGTCATTCTAACTTGAAATTTTATCATTAAAGTCATCCATGCAGAGATTTTGAAATTTCATATTTGTTTATTTATTTATTTGCAGCCCTGGAATTGAACTCACCCATGTCCCAGCCTCTGCTGCCTTGAACGATGGGATTGTAGGTCTATGGCCCTGTACCTGGCTCATTTTACCATTTTTTTTTTTCCCCCAGTATCGGGAATCAAACTCAGGACCTCCCACTTGCCAGACAGGCACCATGCCTCTAAGCTATAGCCCTAGCCCTCTTTTTACTTTTAGACTATGTATTTTCTTAATCATTAGGGTAAATATAGAGAACAAAGAAAAATCTAAATTGGAAAAATTACCACGTTTTTAATAATTTTTAAATTCTGAGGGTTTAAAATATGTATTTTAGGACAACAATTGTTTTATCTGAAATAATTTTGTAATCCAATAGCCAAAATTATCTCCAAATTTTTGTTTGGTTTGGTTTGGGGTATTTTTTGAGACACGGTCTCACTACGTAGTTCAGGGTGGCCTTGAACTCACTATGTGGCCCAGGTTGATCCTCCTGCCTCAGCCTGTAGAGTACTGGGAGCACAGGTATGTGTCACCATACCTGGTTTCTCCCCAAAATTTTTAATGTCACTGAGCATCTATTGGGAGAGATTCTTAAATTGTGTCAGTTTGCTTCAATGTCAGAGGATGGACACAGATTCATTTTAGAACTTTCATTATTTAGTCAAAGGTTGAGTGGACTCTGGAAAATATCAGATAAGTGAACACTTGTCTTGAGTGGAAAGTGGCATAAAACTTTCTAAAGGGTCAACGAGGCCTGCCCCTCCCTGAAACCAATTGATGAAAAAGCTGGTTGCCAGGGAGAAGGGGAATAAACTTGTCTCACAATTCAGGAGACCCTCAGGAGACTGAGACAGGAAGACGCATTGGGATGGACGAAGGATCACTGACAGGAAAGAATACCAACAGCATCATGGGAAAGTGTTGGGAAGTCTGAGGTGGGGACCAGGGCTGTGGGGGTGTCTGGGTGTGGGGAGAGGGCAGGGAGTTTGATGAGAGTTCCCGGGAGGACATACTGTACCTGGAGGTCAAAGGGTGGATGTGCACAGGTAAAAACTAGTTAACTGCGTTGGACCATGTTGGGTAAAAGTTGCTCAAGTGCGAGTACCTGGCCCAAGGCAGACAAGGCATGAACTAGTTAAGTGAATAAGAGTACAGGCTGCCAAGAAATGAGCTGTCAATCAAGTCAAGTTGGGGCTGGGGATTTAGCTCAGCGGCAAAGCACCTGCCTGGCAAGCGCAAGGTTGTGAGTTCAGTTCCCGGTACTGGAGAAAAACAAAAAGTCAAGTCTATGCTCTTTTTTTTTTTTTTTTTTTTTTTTTTTTTTGCGGGGGACAGGATCTCACTATTTAGTTCAGGCTGGCCTTAAACTCGCTCTGTAGGCCAGACTGGCCTCAAACTCATGCCAGTTCTCCTGCCTCAGCCTCCCGAGTGCTGGGATTACAGGTTTGCACCACCAAATCAATGCTCTTAAATATTTAACTCAGATATGTAGAGAATGAAACAGGGAAAAATTGGAAACTTTCTACATTATTGGTCTGATGTAAAATAGTGCAGCCACTTTGGAAAACAGTCTGGCATCTCCTCAAAAGGTTAAACAGAGTTATTGTATGATCCGGCAATTCCGCTCTTAGCTGCATACCCCAGCCAAATGAAAACATGTTCACACAAAAATGTACATAAATGTTCACAGCAGCCTATTCACAACAGCCAAAGGGATGAAATGATTCAAATGTCCATCAACTGGGAATGGATAAATAATATGTAGTATATCTGTGTAATAGATGTTATTCACTAATAAAAAGGAATGCAGTACTATACCTGTTACAACGTACATGAACCTTGAAAACATTAGTTGAGAGAAGCCCAATCACAAAGGACCAGCTATTGCTGGGTGTGGCGGTCCACACCTGTAATCCCAGCACTAGGGAGGCTGAGGCGGGAGGATCACTGCGAGTTCAAGGCCAGCCTGGGCTACATAGTGAGTTCAAACTCAGTCTGAACTACACAAAGAGACCCTGTTTCAAAAACAAAACAAAAAAAAAGACCAGCTATCATATGATTCAGTTTATATGAAATATCCAGAATAGCCAAATGTATAGGGTCAAAAAGTAGATTAGTTGTTGCCTAGAGCTTGGGGTGTGGGGAGGGTACAGTGGGAGATGGGAGGAAATGTTAATAGATTTATTTGGGGGATGATGAAAATGTTCTAACAATGTAATAGTTTCCCAATCTGTAAGTGTACTAAGAACCACTGAGTCATATACTTTAAATGGGTTAATTGTATGGCAGATGAATTATTTCTCAATAAGACTGATATTTCAAAATGAAAAGATATATAGAGGATGAGACAGAGGATAGTGCGAGAAGTAGTAAAAAGATTCCGATATAAAGAGAGATCAGGGCTGAGGGTGTAGCTCAGTGGCGGAGACCTTGCTTAGCGTGTGTGAGGCCCCAGCAGGAGGTGGGGGCAGCTGTGGAGAGCCCCTGCAAGCTGAAGGTTCACAGACACAGTTGCTGTATCTCTAAGAGGGACTGGAGGAGGTATGCAATAAGAAGGTCACCTAAAGTGCTATGACTTCACTGCTACCAGCACTGTTACTACCATCTCTAGAGATTCTTCTATAACCTTCTAGAACATTCTGCCACACACGGCTACAAGCAGGCTGAAGCACATCTGTGTCCTCCAGAATAGAAGAAAACAATCTCAACAGGCTTCTAAATTAAGATCTAATGCCACTAAAAAAAAAAAAGAAAAAAAAATGCTACTGTTCACCGTAGTCCTGTGCTACAGCCATGATCTAAACTCCTGGAATCTATAGTTCATAAAGAGCCACAGGAAAGACATTACTGGAGCTTGTCCTACTGATATTGCCCATGAGACTGATACCAACCCAGTCCTGTCTGCTGGAAGTGTGCGCAGACGTGGGTACTATGATATTGTCACCCCACACCTGTGGGGTTCTGTGGTGTGGAGCACATATACCCAAGAGCAGCAATGGCCCTTACATCTGCTCTGGCCAGCCCAACCCCAGCACCTCGGATTGAATTCGGTTAGGTTTTATTTACAAATATGTGTAAAGGGGCATCTGTTTGTGCCTCAACTTTGCAATTAGGCTGGCTTCTCTCAGTGTCACCTTCCTGTGCTCCTGGAAACCACACTGCTTCCTAGTCTCCTTTTGCAAAGTCCGTCTCCCTGAAGGTCTCAACTTGGGGCAGTTGGAACGGCCAGTGGCAATCTGGGTCTTTCCCTGCTGGCACCATGTGCCCTGGTTCTTGTGTCCTAATCATCAGTGGAGAGAGAGAAGTGGTGCTTGTGGGAGAGCTGGAGGGTCAATCGAGGTGGACCCAAGACCTCCCTGAGGCTGTCTCACTTATCTCGGTTCCCTCAGGGCCTACTTGAGTGTTTGCTGGGCTCCAATGCCCAGAGATCAATGAATAAGCCCCATTGATTGAGGTCCTTTGTTCCTGTTTCTTTTCTTTCGTCTTTTTTTTGTGTGTGTGTGTGGCCTTTTTGAGACAGGGTTTCGCAATGCAGTTCAGGCTGGCCTCAAACTCACGTATTAATCCTCCTGCCTCAGCCTCCCGAGTGCGGGGATTACAGGCGTGTGCCACCACGCCCGGCTGTCCCTGTTTGTTGCAACCACAAAATCCCTGCCTGGGCCATATGTAAAAAGATGTCATCTAGACCTGAACACTCGAATGGTGATATGTGACTGCCCTTCGCCTGGCCCCTGCCTGGGTGACAGCTTGGTTGGAAACAGAAGGACCAACACCTGGGACTTCTTTCTTCTCACTGGGTAGTATGAAGGAAGAGTGGTAGCAGCAATGCTCAGTAATTGATTGTCTTGGGCAAGTTGTTGTCTTCAGGATTAAATGTGTTACTTCATGTAGCTTTAAGGATGGTTAGTCATCGTCAGCAATTAACTACGGGAGAAATCAAAGCCCCTAGAGGTTGAGAACTGCCTAACGTCACAGGTTACTGCGTGAGGAAATTGAGATTGGTAATCCGGACTCCAGAGCCAGCTAAAACATCCGTGATGAACGATACAGGTCAGCCGGAGAAGATTTGTTGTCTGAATAGACTTTTGTTTAAATTAGGGGGTTCTGGCACTCTGGCAGGCTGAGGCAGGAGGACTGCAAGTTCAAGCTCAGCCTGGGGAACTTACCAACTTAGTAGACCCTGCCTCAAAATAAAAAATAAAAAAGATCTGGGGTTGTAGCTCAATGTGAAGGCCATCCCCAGTACCACACACACACACACACAAATACACACACACACACAAATACACACACACACACAAAAGGACAGGGTGGGTACCAAGGGGCAGGGAGCAAGGACTCAAAACGCTCATCAGGGAGCTGTTGGTGACATCTGAAAGACATGGGCAAGCCTTGGGTGGGGGTGGGGAAATAAAAAAGGGGCTCAGGAAGATGGAGAAAACCGAGCAGAACGCCATTCTTCCTCTCTCTGTTTTCCATTCACTGCTCATTTGTCCCACCCCAGGAAGGGCGTGTCAGAACCCAAGAAGCCCAAGTTACACTGGTCCTCAGCGTGGCCGCTCGCAGGGCTGGAGGGACAAACAGGAGGGAGTAGAGACAGAATTAAATATTTACAAAACAGTGGGACTTTCACCTTGCTCACTGGGAGCCCCAAGGGCAAATCTGGCCTGCAGATGGGTTTTGTTGGGCCTGCCTGATTTTGAAGACATTTAAAAATACTTTAGAATGGAGAAACCCCACAGGAACAGATTTCTGATCTTTCTTGAAAGTTGGGAATCTTTTGAAACACTGGGCCCATGTCCCCTGGCTGTGACTGGGAGTCACCCCCATCCTCCCTTTGCATGTGACAGCTGGCCCTATCGCCCCTCCGCCTGGCCACCCTCTGCACCTCTGAGACGCCTCCCATGGAAGGGTTGTGCTGCTGGCGGAGCTGAGTCTGTACTGGTGGAGGCTGAGGGAACCTCAGGATTTGAATTTGTGGTCCCTTGAGATATTTGATGAATGCCTGCTTTTCTATGTGCCCTGTAGGAAACTGTAAATTTGGTGCTCAAGGGAAAGAGGGTACCAGAAACAGACCCAGAGGTGATTGGGGTCTGGGAGAAGGAACTGGGGAACTGGTGAAAGGATACAGTCCAGGTTCTCCAGAGAAACAGAAATCTCTGTGTGTGTATTTTTAAAAGAGATAACCGGATGTGGTGGCACGTGCCTGTAATCCCAGTGCTCAGGAGGCTGGGGCAGGAGGATCCCTTTGAGCTCAAGGCCAACCTGGGCTATATAGTGAGTTCAAGCCCAGTTTGAACTACACAGCAAGACTCTGTCTCAATAAATAAATAAATAAATTTTAAGGAACTGGTTCACATGACTGTGGGGCTGGTAAGTTGGAAATCTATAGAGCAATTCAGTGGGCTAGAAACTCAAGCAGGAGAGAATGCTGCAGTCATGAAACAGAATTTTTTTCACCTCCAGAACACTGGTTTTTGTTTGTAAAGTCTTCAACTGATTGGATAAGGACTGCAGACACATGGACATCACAGACATCAACATCACTGCTTTTCTTTAAAACCAACATATTATACATGTGAACCACTTCTACAGAATACCTGAAAACAAGTCCAGTGTTTGATTAAACAGCTGGGTCGTATTGCTTAGCCAAACTGACACAAAGAGCTAACCCTGACACAAGGGTAAGCGGGAGGGCGCTTGGCAGGCCTCAGTGGTTAGGAGAGGACGGGGAAGAGGGTGACTCAGAGTCTGATGGGAGGAGAGTGGGAGAAATCACGTGGTGACTGTACCACTGCCCGCGAGGAGAGGCTTGCGGGGGCGGGGAAGGAGTGGATTGCAGGGGGTAACGCAGGTCGTCGGAGGCCAAGTGGAAACTTAGCTGGTTCCTTCAAGATACTGGATCATAAACTGAGGAGTGAGGAGAGAGAAAGTGAAGAAAGAAGGCAGTAGAAAGAGATGAAGTGAACAAAGAGAAGTGCTAGCAGCAGAATTTTCTTTCTTTTCTTTTTTTTTTTTTTAGAATTTTCTTTAGGCTATAGAAAAAGAGAAATTCTTTTTTGGCAGTGCGCCTGAGGAGAGAGCACCCCCTGTCTGTAACTAGCCAGCTCATCAGGGCAAAACTCTGGTTATCGCACATGAGGCCTGGCAAAAGAATGTTCTAGAAACTTCTACACGGGATAACTTTTCCAGCGCACCCTCCAGGCAGGTTCCAGTTGCACCTGGAACTCTGGCCCTTTTTGTTCTAGGTTCCCACGTGCAAGGCCCTGTGGCTTCCTCGCCTCACATGAGAGGTAGGACGAGCATGGCCTCCAACTTCTGCTCCCTCCTTGTGGTTTCGCCCCTCCTGGCCCTGCTCAGCATCCTCCTCTGGACCTGAAGCAGCTCTTCTTGGTCCCCACTGATTCTTACTGGACATCACTGGACAACAGCCTAGAAGGGCAGGGAAGTAGGGACATGCCTCAGCCTGTGTCTGGAGGAATTTAATTTTTTATTGTTTAAAAGGCAACAGAATATAACAGGGGAATGTAGGGCTTCTTTAGACTTTTATTGTGGATTACTATTGTTTTTATTTTGAATTACGTATCGAGGGAGGCACCACAATTCTTTCCATGCATAGAGTCTCTGAGGGCTAAATCTGGCCCTGCCCTCACCCTCTACGCTCAGAGGCAGGAGGATGTGGCAGGACAGGCGAGGAGAGGTGGGGAGAGGCAGGTAGAACAGCTCAGGAAGGGCACAGAGAATCACAGACGATATGTGTGACTGCTGGAATAGCTCTGTGTGTGTGTATGTGTGCGTGTGCGCGCGTGCTGTCTGAAAGTTCAAAACATGCTGGAACATGGAAAGAAAGGTATTTGCCCCAGTGACTAAGACATGTTCCAGCATTTTCCCACAGGCTCCTGCACATCCCAAAATAACTGCAGCCCTGGATCCTGGCCATTGGCATATGATTACATTTGTATAAGGTTACAGAGCAGCAGTCGGGCCACGCTGGCATGGGGGCTTACAGGAATCTGCAGCCCATGATGGAACTCCTGGTCAGGCTTCTTGGCTGGGTGGGAAGGGAGAAATACCGAGGACAGACCACAGCAGTAATACACATGAACTTACCCAAATCCCCAGACCACTGGGAGATGCTTTCCTTTCACAGATGGTGGGGAAAAGGCCCAAGGAGAGGAGACAACTTCCACTAACTTATACATCGGGATTACAAGAGGGAGTAGGTGGGAGACCTGGCACTAAACATAGCTCTTCATCCCTGCATCTAGTCTTGGAATCAAAAGATCTTAAATCGAAAGGATGTGTGTGTGTGTGTGTGTGTGTGTGTGCGCTAGAAATCAAACACAGGGTCTTGAACATACTACGCATGGACTCTACCACTGAGCTAATTCCTAAGAGGGACTTTTAAGGGCCCTCTGGCCATCCTGGGTACCCACATACACAGGTTTGGACAACACTGTGGCCCAAATTGGCCAAAGGGCTCTGGGAATTTGTGGAAAGTCTGAGAAGGCCCAAATGGAGAAGGATTCACCTTGCTCAGGGTGGGCAAGATCTGGAAAGGAGGGTAGGGAGCGGGGATGAGCTAGAGAAGGGGAGACACATAGGTAAGAGAAAGAAAGAGCGGTACAACAGAAAGCCTGGCACCAAACCCAGGGATCCTGACGTCATGAGCTGAGGCTACCTGCTGCTTTCAGTGTAGACACGACCGATGCTCAGCTTACAACAGCTTACATCAATAAACTCATCATTGTTGAAAATATTGTAAATCAAAAATGCATGTACTGTCCCTCAACTACCAAACCTCCTGCCTCAGTAACACAGCACAATGTGGGGTACCTGTTTCCCCCTGTGATCACAGCTACAGCTCACTGCCACTGTCAAGCACCACAAGCAAGATTGGTACCATGTAGCCTCAGTCCAGGAGAAGATCAGAACCTGAAATTCTCGTTCACACTATCTGAAATAAAGTTGAAAAATCCTAAGTTGAAAGTTGGGACCATCTGTAGTAGTTCCAAGTTACTTGCTTCATCTGAAAAAATGAGAAAAATCCCATAGGACTTCGAAACATTATTTTTTAAATGCTCTCTGAGCCTGGAACAGGTGAAAGGTTGTTCTCAAATGTCTGTGGGACTTCAATATCCTCTCTTTCTCGACCACCATAGCTCACTTGCTACTACAGACTATGCACGCCTTGTGGGCGTGGATTCAAATCCTTCCTCTCTGCTCCTGGCCTTGGGGGACATATCAATCCTGCTTCCTCACCTGTTAAATGGAGATATTAGTAACAGCTAATTCTCGTCATCTGCCTAGTGCCACTTTCCGTTCTTTGCAAGTCTGAATCATTTTCTCCCCATTTTACAAACAAGAAACCCAGGACAGGAAAAGCTCGTAAATTCTCATTGTCTCAAAGGTGTCATACAGGAAAGATAGGATTTGCGCCCAGTTCTGATTCAAGTCTGTGCTCTTAACTACAGTGCTGTTGAGGGACCACAGGGCTTGTTAAATAAGCCAAAACCTCCACATTCAGTAGGTTCTCACCTGGTACCTGGGAACTCCCCCAACTCCTAGAGTGGCCATGGCAGTTATGCTGGTCAAGGCCTCACAGCATCTCTGTCCCTGGCCCCCATGCAGGGCCCAGCCAAGCCCCCAACTCAAGCAACATAAGCACCATTCTGATGCCCACATTACATCTCCTCTGTCCCAGTGCTAATGTTACAGCTAACTGGGGTGAACGAAGGCATTCGATGTTAAAAAGCTACTTATGAGCGAGGCTCTGTGGCACATACCTGCAATCCCAGCACTCTGGGAGACTAATGCTGCAGGATCCCAAACTGAGCCCAGCCTGGGTAACTTAGTAACTCAGCAAGACTGTCTCAAGAAAATAAAAACAGCTGGGGGATGTAGCTCAGTGTAAACACCCTGGGCTGTCTCCAGTATCACCCCTGCACACACAAGCAAGCACTACTTATGTTTAGTGACAAAAATTCCACCAACCCAATTCAGTATCCACTCAAGTCTGTTATTGGAGGCCCACTGAGACTAGATGCCCATGTCTCAAAAAAAAAGTGGTTTTCTTTATCTTTGGTTCATTTTAAAAATTGTCCAATAGGTTTCTTTTCCCATTTACATATGGACTTCTAGAATCAGCGGCATGTCGGCATGAGTTCACTCCGGAATGATGCTGGCGGACTCCCACCAGAATGACTTCAGCCTTTCTCAGCAAGCTAAGAGTGGCAAGTACAGCGGTGTGTATTTTTGTGTGGCATCGTCAGGCACCAATATTAAACTCAATACAGTCATGAGAAATTCAGCTCGGGGACTCTTCTCAGCGTTTCTTGCTCAGAGTTCCGAGGTCTCTGGCTTTCTTCTTTCAACTTTATTTGGCAAACAGTTAAAAAAACAAAAGCTGAAACAAAATCTAGTGTATTTGCACATTTTGGGCTGGGGTCCTTCCCACACTTTAACAGCACTAGCATAGAAAGAATGACCTACCTGGTGGCTTCTGAACACATCTGGCCCCTAACCCTAGAGGCTTCTAGGAACCCAGTCAGGGAAGATAAACCTGGTCCCAGTCTGACTTGGTGACTCAGAGGTGTCAGATAAGATGACCCCAAAGCTCTTGGAGCACATTTCCAACCCCCAGTGACCTGGACTTCATGGACACTTTGGCAATGGTGGGAATTGGCTTCCTTCGCGTACTGTGAGCCATCTCAGCCCTGCAGTGAGGCCTGAGGGCGGCCCAGGCCAGGAAGGCAGAAATACTGCCTGGCTGGGGCAGTCGCAGGGGTGGTGTGGCAGGCACATTCCATTACCTGAGTCCCTAAGCCTAGCCCCGGGTTCCAGCTGTATCTGAGACGGACCAACTCATTCTTTCAGGAACCTGGTAGATACAGACATTAAGAGTAGGGTTGTAAATTCATCCACCATTTATTTCTACTAAAGTCAGGGACAATCTTGATGGCACCACTCTTTTCAAAGTTTTACAAATCACACACACATACATACACACCACACAATGAGTTATAGAATTACTTTATTTTTTCCTCTTTGCAAATATAACATTAAAGTCATCCAACATACACATACTATGGCTCCTTACACATCTTATTTTATCTAAATGTAGATATCTGACCTATGAGATGAAAGTCATCCCATTAAAATGGCAACGTTGCTGAAAAATGCGTTTCCTATTTATGTGATGGGAATTCGATGCCCCATCTGCCTCCCCTCCAAATTCCTTCAGTCCAGAGCTACAGGAAGACAGTTCACAATCGTGGCTAACATGTGGTGCCCATGCACAGAAAGGGCCCCCAAACAATAAGCACTGGGGTTAAACTTCTGAAACAAGCAACTTCTTCATTTGTACAGAGTAAGAATACAGAAGAAAAGCATTATTTTCCTTTTAGCCCTTGTATTAGTATTTTGCCTCCACCCAAATCACTGTGTACCAAGTGGCTACAAAGAATAAAAACCAACTGACTTAAAGTCCCTGAAAGGCATGCAATTAAAATTCCCTAAAGCACACAATCAGTTCCAAGTCTGACTTTTATTGAGTGTAGACTACGGTGCAGGGTTGCCGGCCGAGTCTGTTGTGCTGCTAGGGTTTGCAGCTGCTGCTTCTTTGGTTTCTGGCTGCTGGGTTGCAGTTTGGGGGTCTTCATTTCCGGCACTCTTCTTCCCTTTGTCTGCTGCCTCGGCACTCATTCCCATGATTTCTTGAAGTGGTTGATCGGTTTCAAGGTTGCTTGGCTGGAGTTCATAGACCTGGACTTGACCTGGGACATCGATTGCTTTCTGTTCCAGTTTTTCCAAGATGGTCTGAACCTTCCTGACACCATCTCTCCTGGCCTGACGCACATCAGCTCGTCCTTCAGGGTCCACAGAATCCAGGGCCAGGAGCTCTTTGGTCAAATACTCTTCAATCATCAGGTACTTTTTGTCAGTTTTCTTGCCTTCGAAGTTGTCTACAGCCTGCTCCAGCCCCTGCACCTTCTCCAGGATGGCTTCCACTTTCAGTACACCTGGATGTTTTGGTGGGGCCTCAGCTTCTTCTGGTTTAGGGGCTGTAGTTTCTGTAGGAGCGGGGCTGGGGGTTGCCTTCTCTTCAGCAGCCACATTCTTGGCGGAAGAGGGCACGGCAGAAGGGGCGGGGCTGGGAGAAGGACATGGAATTGGAGCAGAAGGAACCTTTACTTCTACCTTCTCAGAAGAAGGGGGCGGCTTCTGGGAAACAGGCTTAGACTCCGCCTCCTTGCGGATCACTTGAATAGGGATGTGTCCAGGAGGGAGATCTGGTCCAGTTGGGACTGGCTTACTTTCTGGTTTGTTTTCTGGTTGGGTGACAGGAAGAGACTCTCGATGGGTCATGGGCTGCTGCAAAAAAAGAAAAATGGACATAAAGGTATTTTTTAATAACTGGCTGAAAGTCACGGGCAGTTGTTTGTAGTTAGTACCAATTAGAAAGAAAATGGGAAAAATTTTTTTTTAAAGTTTAACAGTATCAAAGAATTTCAAAGTTAACCAACAACCAAAATTAAAATACAGTATTAATCATGTATATGACCAAACCATTTTTTAAAATTTCTATCACTCTGGCCTATTTGTAACCTCTCAATGAACTCTCTGCAGATGGTACTACTACAAGGGAGCGGGGACAATATAGTTTTCAAAACTGAAAATAGCAAAACCTTATGCCGACCGCAGAGCAAGGTTTGTTCAGAGCAGAGTCCTGAGTGAATCTGACTCAGGACGCAACCAGGGAGTCATTGCCACAGGTCCTCTGTCCTTACTGTGTAAAGTCTTCTCCCTGTGGTGTGACCTCTTCATCTTCTGCTCCAGAAAACAAATGATCATTTTGAAACCTATGACAGCCTGCCAGGTATGGTGGTACATGGCTGTAATCCAGTCTCAGCATTTGGGAGGCTGAGGCAGGAGGGCCATGAGTTCAAGGCTAGGCTGAAAGAATTGTGCACATCTGTGCCGCAGCCTGGCACTCAGTCATGCTGCAGCATCTCAAGGCTGACTTCCTGCTTTGCAGTCTTTCATGTGACTGGAGGCTGCAGCCATATTTTTACAAAATGAACTATGTTCAAAACAGGAATACCGACCGGGCTTGGTGGTGCACGCCTGAAATGCCAGTGCTTAGGAGGCTGAGGCAGGAGGATCGTTGCGAGTTCGAGACCAGCTTACCCTACAAAGTGAGCTCAAGGCCAGCCTGAACTACACAGCAAGACCCTGTCTCAAAAAAACCAAAACAACACCAAAAACCCCAAAACAAAAACCAAAACAGTAATACTGTGGCTCTTATAGCGTGTAAGTGAGTATCTGAAATCTCTTTAAAAATCTCACCTACCCCAGTTTCATCAATTGAAAAATAAATGGGTTCTACTATGTCTAAAGTGCCCCTGATTTAAAATATTAATCCTTGAAAGCCTCTAAAAATAGTCCTTTGGACACGCTATAAAAGGGAAGTCATGATGGTCAAAGTCAATGGATATGAAAACATGATTAAATATTACTTTACTCATTATTATGGAGAACATTCAGGAAAAACATGGCAAGATCTCTTTATATTGGTACCTCTCCTCTACGATTACGGAACCCAGGTATGGATATGGTGCAATTCAGCTGTCCAGACACCAGCAACCTCCTTTTCCCTTCAAATCCCTTTTGCCAAACTTTGTCCCTCACCACTTACAAACCGGGCACACACCCACTCTGGCCTTTAAAAGCAAGAGGGCTGTACGAGAAGAAACACACAGTGAGGGTGCCCTAGGGCCTGCGCGCTTCAGAAATGTCAAGGTCATGAAAGCAAAGGCTGAGGAGCTGTTCCAGGGACTAAAGAGAGGGGACATCTAATGAGGCATTCACAATCCTGGACTAGACTTTGGGGTGGAGAAAACTGCTGCGAAGACTTGGAAATGGATATATACTGGGGTGAACTGTCCAGAGACCCGGACACCGGGTAATTAATTCCACCATGAGAATGTTACATCTCCTGAATCTAGTAGTACTCTACTGTGGTTAAGAATGTCTTTTTCCCATCCAAGTACTAACCAGGCCCAACCCTGCTTGGCTTCTGAGATCAGATGAGATTGGGCACTTTCAGGGTGGTTTTCTTCTGATTTTTTTTTTTTTTTTTTTTTCAATTGGAAATTAAACCCAGAGCCTTCTTGCTGAGCTCCACAGGCTGTTTTTCTTTTCTTTTCTTTTCTTTTTTTAATTTTGAGACAAAGTTTTGTTAAATTCCCCAGGCAGAGCTCGAACTTGCCATCTTCCTGCCTCAGTCTCCCAGAGTGCTGGGATTACAGGTGTGTGCCACACCCAGCTATGAATGTCTTTTTCTTATGGAAATATGTATTTAGGGGTAAAGGGGCATGATGTTTGCAACAAACTGATTATATGGAGGGGAATGACAATGTAAATGCAGCAAAATGTTAACAAATAGTGAATTTGGACAAAGGGCGTATCAGATTTTTTGCATAAATTTTTTTCAGTACTTATTTCCAAAGCAAAAAGCAAAAACAATTGTAAAATAAGGTAGTGTTTGTTTGTTTTTTTTTCCTTTTCCAGGTCTCTGGACAGTGCCAGTGTCTGTAGGAAAAAGATACCCCACATTTGTTCAAGGGTCTTTGGAGGGCAGGGAAAACCAGGACTGCGCTGCATTTCAGGAAGTGTGTTCGGCCCAAGCAGAGGCACAGAGAAGGCAGTAAGCAGAAGAGGCCCGCAGAGTGCAGAAGCAGGAACAGTGAGGAGACACGTTACCCATTACACCGGATGCCAGCTGTGGCTGGGGTGTGGAGGGCCCTGACAGGATATGGTAGGCACAGAGGAACCTGGTCCCAAGTGTGACAGTGAGAGCAGAAGGTCTGCCCAGCTATTTCCTCAGCCACAGTGGAAAACAACCAGCGAGCAGAAGCCGCAGAAAGTACTGAGAGTTCATGGCCCTCGTTCTGCATTTCTATGGAGGACCAGCAATTTCCAGAATCTCACTTTTTTCCATCGGCAGAGCTGAAGGGGGAGCCCGGCGCACACGCACGGAGCTCTGACACTTCCACAGCAGTCTGCCAACACCTCGAGTTCCTTACCTGAGGCCGGTCCACCACAGTATGCACACGGATGGGTGACGGGGAGTGTACCGGCGTGCTGCTTCTGGCCGGTGAGCCGTCCCGGCTGGCTGGGCCTCGGACTGGGGACATAAATGGTGACGCTGCCCGCCGGGGCTCCCAGTCATCCCCTTGGATCTTGTGGTACACGGGTTGGTGAGTCTGGTATTCACCCTGCTGAGCTGGGTAGTGGGTCTTCTGGGCTTGGTGGAAGGAAGGCTGGGCTGCCGGCCGGGTGACGTTCTGCTCATGTATCACTGGGATGGGGATGTAGCCCCGGGGCAGCTGGTGACTGCTCAGGCTGCTCCTGCCAGAGGAGGGTAGACTGGCGGTGGAAGACGAGGATGAACAGTCAGAGGCAGCTGGAGACTGGGACCTCTGCAAGAGACAAAGGATAGAGGACACCGCCCATGAACGACCGACCTGCTGTTCTGGCAATCCAGCCTTCCACTGTGCACCTGCTCGTGGCCCCACACTCCCTAACACCTCCCACCTGGAAAATGTTTCCATTTCCGAAGTGTAGTGTTAAGGGGCTCGGGCTTTATTTCAGTGGTAGAGTGTGTAACCTAGGTTTCACTGCTAGGACCAAAAAAGACTATTAAGACTGAGAACTCTGGAATAAAGAAGACTGGGTTCAAATTCTTCATGGCTCAATAACTTTCCGACCCTCATCTGAAATATGAGAAAAGAGGAACACCCCCACCCATGGGCTGTTGTGCATTCAGTAAAATCATCTGTGTACATGCCTCAGCATGAGCAGTACACACAGGAAGTGCTGGGGCCGTTGTGTCTGTTGTTCAGTATATGTCTTCTCATTCCCCTCCTTAAGCCTTTTTCTACTAATCTTTCAAGAACCAGCTGAGTAACTTAACTGAGAGCAGGGTCCCTTTGTACAGCCCAGGGCCACCGACCAGGTGCCTTTCTCTTCTGGGCCCCCTTCTATTATTGAAGGGTGTTTCTCCAGTTGGATTCTAAGGACTGTACTAGCTTAAATCTCCTAAGATTGACGTGTCACTGATTTTTGCAGCAAAAACATTACAAATGTAGGTACCGCCTCTTTAAGGAAGGAAAAATGCTTCCTTGTATCTCATGTTTAATCACAACTTTTCACCCCCAAGCAGATCGTGAAGCTGAACAGATTCAGAACAGAGCTGAGAGGCAATCACGACTCTGGATTAGACAGGAAATGAAAATTTGTGCTCAAGAATAATGCCAGGGAACAGGGTAGGATGATATACAGACAGGAAAATGAAGAGCGCTTATGCTCACGAATCCTATTGGATCCACTGGCCTGCAAATCTCAGCTAAGAGCCGGATTAACAACTATTCTTTTGCTATTACGGTACTCTATTAACGCAATGAATCTACCAAGATACCCTGAAGTGTTGGGCTTTGGGGATGAAAGCCTATCTTGCAACTGCTGCCTTCCTAATTCCCATCTGAGGTTCCTTTTAAACTGTGGGGGACACTTTGTTTTCATTATTAACACAGGTCTGAGCAGTTTGCATTTATCTATGAGCACCATACGGACCAAAACAATAATACAGCTCTGTCTGAAATGAAAAGCCCAGCAGAAATAGGGAGCAGCAGAATCAGGAGCCAGGAGGTCAGGTTTCTGGTCCTAGCTCTGCTACTTCTACCTTTACGAATCTGAACCAAGCAGTTTATAGTTTACTCCCTTGGTTCTGGCTCCTCAACTACAAAAACAAACCACGTGAGTCCTGTGCAGGCCACCTGTGAGACACTGAGGGAAAACACACCTGTGAAACACTGAGGGACAATGTGGAGCTATCCAGCTGTCTTGTAGGGGGACCTCTGGTGCTGCAGGGCAGGCCCAGACTCTGGTGTATCAACTGGTGTTTGGCCCAGGGTAAGCAAGGCCTCGCCTTACCTCAGGTCCATGGGAAGCTGGGGGTGGGGCTGCTGCAGCTGCTGCCACCTGGCTGCACTGTTTATCTAGCTGGGTGGCTTCTGGCATACCACCACGCAGAGGTGACTGGGATCTCTGAGGAGCAGCTGCTGCCGCCTCAGTTCGGAATCGCTGCGCCCCAGGCTGGGCATAGGCACGGAACGGGTGTGGCTGCCGGTTCTCAGAGCCTTCATGGAGGACAGGAATAGGAATGTAGCCTGCTCGGAGCTGAGGGTACACAGAATGGCCTTCCCTGGTAGGCAGCAACCTGGAGCCCTCCCGTGAAGGGCCATTGGCAGAGGATGCAGTTTCCTAAAATAAAATGTGGAGAAACGCAGACTGATTAGAAACTGGGAAGAAAACACCCCTGAAGAGGAAGTAGCAGTGTTGAGTACTGTGACCATCCAAAGTGACCTGGACCCCACAACTTAGGACAGCTGAGCTCAGGGAGCCCAGTTACTCCACAGCCCCTGCTTCTGCCAAGTACCCTCTCTCCTACAGAGGCTGCTGTGGGGTGGGTTTAAATTTAAGACTTGGGGGTACCAGGAGGAACCTTGGGGAGCCCAGGTATTTGTTGAGCACAAGGGAGGTCCCAATTCCCCAAACTGGTAAGACAGGTTCTTTCCAGAGGAGAGAAGGGCATCAGTGTAAGTAGAGAGCTGCTGGCTGTCCTCCAAATCTTCAGAGGCCTGGACCAGAAGGTGATCCCCCAGGAACAAGATTAAGCTCCCCTGCTTCCCAAAAGGCCCTCAAGTTTTTGAATCAGAGTTTGTATCAGATCCAAATATGGAGCACAATTTGGAAATCTTTCCCGAAAAGTGAGAAGGGCGGGACACTGCCGCCCCAGGAATATTGTTTGAACAAGCTGCAAGGGAGGGAGCTACACAGGAATGCAGAAGCATCACAGGAAGGAGCAAAACTCCGGGATTAATTGTGCTAATGTTATCATGCCAACCCACAAGAGTGTCCCTGGCCAAACTCCTGAACTACTGACGCTTTGGCTGGGCCCACCTGTGCACTTCCTTGTAAAATCCAGTTTTAGCAGAAGAACTCTGCTAACTCAGGTTAGCCAGAACTTCTCTCCTCCCTATGGTATCTGATCATCCCTGGTATCTGATCAGGTTCCCTGTCTCAACTGCCCCCACCCCAGGGGATGTGTGAGCACCCTGGCCTGTCTGCAGCAAGAATCCTGTTAGGTCAGTTTAGCCAGAATCTCTCCTTCCCTTGATGTTCCTTTCCTTTTACTTGTTTTCCATCCCCTGACCCTCATTGCTGCTTGGCTATAAATTCCCCCTTGCCCATGGGGTACTGGGAGTGGAGCCCAATCTCCCTCCCACTGCAAGACCCCGGTGCAGCCTTTCCCACCATGCCTCAACAAGTAGCACAATATAATTTTTTTTTCTTTAACACCACAAAGCCTAGTTGAGTGAGGAGCAGTTGGGGTCCCTCTCTTATGTCCTCTCATGAAGTTCTCCCTTCAGTGGCCTGGCTATTTTGGGACCTTTGAGAAGGCCAAGTTCCAAAATGTACCATAGGGAAAGATCTTATTTCGGACAACAAGGCTGGCCAGCAGCTCGCTGGGCAATGCCATCTCTCACCAAGGCTGTGTAACACAACCCCTTACCATCTCCTGAGCAAGGAGGGTCCCTCCACAGGGGAGGGGAGCTAATGATCTGGGTCACATGTACATATCTGAGGAGGTCAGTATTAAAGGGAGTGAGCCTTCTTTAAGAAGACATCTCTCTAGCCAGGCGTGGTGGCACATGCCTGTAATTCCAGCACTCGAGAGGCTGAGGCAGGGATCGCCATGAGTTTGAGGCCAGCCTGGGCTACATAGTGGGTTCAAGGCCAGCCTGAACTACATAGCAAGACCCTGTCTAAAAAAAAAGAGGAAGCATCTCTCTGAATGGCAAACACCAAAGACTGAGAATCTGTAAGACTTCAGGGTATAATTATTGCTGCAAAATCAGTCACAAGGGCAGGCACCACGGGCTGATTTGCATCTTGAGTGAAGAGACCATTAATTCTGTGGTGCTGCTATTTATACACAGATGTGGGCACCAGGTGGCTGGCCCTGAAATTTAGCTCTTTTAGGCCCATCAACTGCCTCCCTCCTGCTGAACACAGGAAAGGCAAGGGTGTCACTGTGCCCTTGGGGACACTGCAGACAGGCACTTGGCACTCTCAGATTAGAAGACCCACGTGCTCAGGGCAGCAGCATTATTTTAGTTTGCTTAACTCTCGGGTCACTCCTCTCAAGAGCAGGAGTGGATCCAGGCCTCACACTCACAGCCTGGGTCCTACTGTGAGGCAGGCACCAAAGAGTGCCAGCAAGGGGCACGAAAGAAACCCTCTGCTGCTCAGTATTGAGCCAGAACATTCCTCTGGGAAATGTGCTCACTAACTGGGACACCTTTCCTTCCAGCTGCAATCAGGAGCTGGCCTAAGCCCTGTAAAATCGTTCGTGCTGGCTGCCCAGGGCTCACTGTCTCTTCTAGCCATGTACAAAACCTCTGTCACTGCACCCACCTCAAAGCCAAGCAGCTAGCAAGCCTGGGCTCCCCCGTCCAACACCATGATTAGCCCCAGCAGGTGTGACCTCTGCACTGGGGGCTGATGGGCTGGGCTCAGAATGCATAAAACACACAGGAAGCGAGCAGAGGCTGAGGTAGGAGGGAAGTGCAGGGCTTTCCCAGGGCGCACGTTAGCCCCAGGGCACCCACCTTCATTCTTGCCTCCATTAGTAACAGCTCTGTGAGCTTGGATAATCCTCTTACCTCTGCAAGCCTTCACCTCCTTTTCTGGAAACCAGAACAGGCAATACCCACCCTGCAGAACCGTGGTAGTTTTATAAAACACATTAGGAGGAACGCCCAGCCCACAACAAATACGAGTTCCCTCCCTAAAGAGGCCCAAGAGTATGCTCTTCAGACTCCTAAGTATCACAGAAACCAAAAGTGAAGGATAAGGGACCAAGGATTTAGCTCAGTGGTGCAGCGTCTGCCTGGCAAAGGTGAGGTGCTCAGTTCCATTCCCAGGATCCCCTCACAAAAAAAGGGAAAGACAAAACTAAGTGATGGTGGTAGAGATGGGTGGTGATAAATGGATACATACCTATGTAAAAATCTATCCTCCCTAGAACCTTATACTGCCCACCCATACTACCTGTTTTTAACAGGTAAGAGCTTCTTCCCATGACCCTCGTTCCCAAACCTTGTCCCCTGCCAGGGCCTGCGATTCGTGGGCAAGCCAGTAAAGTGGCTCCTTGGGAAAGCCCCTGGATTTGGAAGGCTATGGAGCAAATTCACATTTTATGCAACTTGGTGACTCTATCCCATACCTCAATTGAAAGAGGAAAGGAAAGAAAGAAGGAGGAATGAAATACAGAAGGAAGATCCAGCCTGATCAATGACCAGGACGACAAACGCTGTTCTCTACAGCCAGTGTCCAACACTGGTCTTTCCAGAAGTGCCGCATCTAGGTCAGAGGAGGAAAAAATGTGGTCACTGTGGGCAGGGTCAGTGTGGTCACTGTCAGAGCAGCAGCTGGAAGGGAGGCTGGACAGAGTGCTGAGCCACAGCGCAAGATGAGGCTGCAGGCCCATGTCCAGTCCTGAGAGGTGCTGACCATCACAAGGAGACACGCCTAGGCTGGATGGGAGGAGCTGACAGGGAGAAAGTACGGCACCTCAGCAAGTGAGGAAGAAGCCAGGCAGGGCTAAGGAAGGGAAGAGAGCAGCGCAGAGACACAGGAGGGAAGAGCGGAGGAGGCTGCGAGAGTCTTCTCTGGCTGGCAGAGCGGGGGAGGAAGGGAAGGGCCTGGTTCTCCACCAAGACCAGGTCTTGAACTTGGAACTGATGGAAAAATCATGCTGGCAGTGGGCACAAGGTGGATGGTTAGAAGAGGAGGGCAGGCTGGAGGCTGCTTTTCCTTACAGTCCTGAGGTCTGTGCTCCTGCGTCTACATGAATAAAATCTGCGTCTGTGAATGTCACATTTGAAAGGAGTTCCAGGCCCCCTTCCACTCTGGGGCTTTGCCTTAGGTAAGTGACAGACCACACTGCTTCACAAAACAGGCAATTAACACTGGCACCTGAATGAATAATCTAAACCAAAAATGAAACTCCTGACCTTAAGGTGTGTGCTGGGAATGCTGATACTTCTAAGGTTCCTACTGTGTCATCGCTATAGTCTTACAGGAAATGCCTGTTTTTACTATGTAAAAAGCACCATCTCGAAGATTCACATTGCCCACTCTATCTTCTATGGTGTTTTCATCATAATCTGGTTTTTAAAAAATGTTTTTAAATGAAAAGAAAATGTGCAATATTTATAGTTCCCCTAGAACAGTGGTGGTGAACCTACGGCACTTGTGCCACGGCCAGCTGTTTGTTACCACTGAAAGCTCTGAAAGGTTTGCCATCACTGCCATAGAATATGACTAAAACATATTTTCTCAGTCCATTAGGAAGTATTCTCAAGTTCAAGCACATGTATAGTGACAGCTTCTTGGTTACACCAGCGTCTTTCAGACCAGACTCACCGCCTGCCCTCTCTGGACTTCAACGGGGACTAAGGAATAGCTCTGTGAGATCATGTCATAGGCAGTGGGGTAAAAGCACAGCCACCAGGCAAGTGACTCCTGATCCGCATCTCGAGATCAGCCTGCAGCTCCACTCATTATCCTTGTATTTGGTAGACATCAGGAAGACATTAAAAATCCAATTAGGAAATAAGAGCCCCAGGGCCTGACTTTCACTGCTTATATCAATACTTTAATTTATCAAATGAATTAGTAATTCTTCCCCCTTGTTTGCATATTGCGTCTGAGGTGTGTCCGAGGGTTCCAAACAACTCCATGTGTGAGATGGCCAGGAGAAAAAGCAGAAACAAATTACCCAAATTTGCCCTATTAAGAGTTAAGACTTTATTATTAAAGAAAGCCTGAGGTCAGATTCCGAGCATGGGTCTGCTGCTGGCTTTGTCTGCTTAAGACCATACCTAAGCTTCACTGCTGATTTGGGACAGGTACACAGGCTCAAAGGGAACAGTTAGGAGACCTGAAAGAAACTGTACTTGGTCCTACTTCCTGCTCTGCCCCAAAATGTGTTACCTAAGCAGCTTGCATCCCCTCCCTGGACTTTAGTTTTCTCAGCTGTAAAATGCAGGAAAGGCCCAGAAATGTTCTACAAACTGTGGCTCTCCATCTGCAGGGGCAATGGAACATCCAGGAAACAAACAAACAAAAAAAAGCAGATTCTAAGCACAGCCCGATTCAGTCTGACTTAATAGGTAGGTACATGAACACCTTAAGGGATGGGTTCACACTAGAAGTTGCTGGATTTCAAGGCACCCAGAGTTTCATACACCAAATGAAAGAGGCAGAACACCACCCTCCAGCTGGCAGTCCTTGCAGTTAGTGCCTTAGAATTAGGACAGGGAGAGGAACACTCTTGGGGCCCCTGCTAGGTATGTACCTACTGATAAATAAGCTGGGAGCATTCATGGGACAGTGTAGGCCAAGGGCTGGCTTTGACCCATCCACAACTGGTACTCTGTGTGTTGGTGGTCCTAGGAGCCCTAAAAAGGCCACCCCTCATGAGCCTGGGTGCGCACTTTAGCTCCATTAGTTCGGTGCACTTACTTGGAGGGCTGCCCCACAGCACTTCTTACTTGACAGCCCTGGAGCTTAAGTAGGACACAGATTCTGTTAACTGGGTTTTTAGGCCAGAAGAGCCTCCACCCAGGTCAGGCGTTGGGTTTTACTAACAACACTTCAAAATTTCTAAAACAAAGAAAAAAAGAAGAAAATAGATGAGGGAGAAAAGTAATCCTGGAACTCCCCATGTAGCTAGGATCTAGGTCAAAATCAAGTGGCTTGGCTCACCTCTATCAGGCAGGAGATAAACATGAAACTTTCATCTAATGCATAAATCGAGTTGAGCTTCACCATCCTACCACAACTTTCTGTTTGGTAGGACAGGCCATATAAACGAATTAGCATTGTTAATGTCAATTTGATATATAAATAAACAGCCATTTGTATCCCTATGACCAAACTAAATTCTTTCCATTCCCACTGGGCTGTGAAGTAGGTCTTTCCCACCACTCTCTGCACTGTCTAGGGCACACAATCAACTGGACAAATTCTGAATAATAAACCTGGTCCATATTTCACCAAAGTCCATCTACAGCATCCTTCAAGGTCCTCATGTACCTACCTATTAAACCATAAGTTTTGTCTTGGGACTCCAAGTAAGATAGAAGATCTATGCTGGTCACAAACTCTGTGAGCCACCATGCGTCACAGCTGATTGAACGCTTGCTCTGATATGCCTGTTATTCAGTCATAAATATTTTATCCTGGGATTAGTGAAATGGATGTCTCTGTATGTTTCTACTGGAGAAAATTTTTAAAGGATGAAACCATCATCACCTCTCTTTACAGTTGTGTCCAAATAATAAGAATTTTCTACTGCAAGCTGTCAGCCTAGACTCCAATCTCTCCCTGCTTTTACCAGCCAGTGGCCTCATACCAATCCCCTTTTTAAGATTCAGATCCTCCAACTATAAAAGTCCTTACATCTTCCAGTGGTCTTTGAAAGATTTCAGAGAAATAAGGCCTGAGAAGGTCTTCCTCAACTCTAAGCCACTCCCGCCTAAAGAATCCTGTTCCTTCATTCCGTAACTAATCATTGATGGGCCAGGCTGTCTCCAGTAGCAGTTAGTTGAACCTATTGTTTACGAAGCCTAGCTCCTCAGTGGTTCTCACCAAGTTGGTAAAAGCCCACTAGAGCTGGAAGACTCTTTATCTGAGAGTCTTAAAAGCACTGATTAGCAAGGATGCTATTGTTTCTGCTGAAAACTAACCTGAAAGCAACAGCTAAAAACCCACTCTAAGGACCTAACCCCTGAGTACCCACTTCTGTCTAACAGGGCAGGGCTTGCACACAGATAAGCCAACACCCCACTGCACTGGCTGCCGCTCCTCCAAATGCATCCAGAGACCTAAGGGAGAGAGAGGCCAGGCTGGGTTGGGGCACAGGGAGGTCCACCAGGATGTAGAACATCTGCTAGCATCTCAGCACCAGGGCTACAAGTGGTCCCCAAACCAAGCATGTCCACTGGCAGTTGCTGATTATTTCTCTGGCGGCAGGCAGGGCTAAAGGCTCAGGGCCAACCTTCAGCCTCCCCACTGTCCCCCACCCCTTGGAGCCCTCTTCAAGGATTTCATTTAGCAGATACGGTAACAGGATGCGGCCCAAGGTCACACAGGAAGCTGATGCACAGCCAGGCTGAGAAGCCCATTGAGGGACACTCACCTCCTGAACTCATGACTCTAGGACATTCAACACTACCTATTTCCTCTTCAGAAAAATAAAAAGAACAAGGCCATCTGCTTTAAATAAACTAGAGCCAGGAGTCACCGATGGACAAGTACCTGAAACCTCTAAGTACCTGAAAAAGACCTGAAACCTTCTTATGCCTTATTTCTCATGCCTTATTCAGACAGAAAGAACTCTCCGTCTGAATTGAAAGAGACCAGGAGGGGACCCACCCCCCACTTCTGGTACCTTTTCATGGCATTCTAAAAGCTATGTCCCATACAAAAAGTGAGCATGCTGGTCATATGGACATTCCATCTGTTGGATGGCAAGCATATGTTAGGTGTCAGCAGACATAATATACTTTGCCAAAAGAAAAAAATCTGCCAATTCATCACCAGTAGGTGCAGCAAGGGGAGATCCTCTCTGACCAGCAGTGGGACCCTTGGGAAATTCCTGGGGTGCTCTTCTCCCCAGCCTAAGCAGCTTCTCCAAGCATTCTTCCTACAACAACCACGTTTGTCAGCCTGTCTCAGGCAGAAGATCCTGAAGTCCCACAAAGCCCACCAGCCTTCATTTGCATACTGCCCCAAGGAGCACTGGAAACCCAGAGCAGCCTGAGGGTCATCTGGACACCAGTTGGGGAAATCACATAAATTTGGAAATAAGAAGAGATTTAGCTTCTGAGAAAAAAGACTCCAGGTCTATCTGAGAGCTGAAAGAGCCCATCTGTCGTTTGGGGCAGCCAATGCCTAACTGGAAATACCTTCCTAACCTACAGCAAAGGCTATGAGCCTCTCCAGCAATTGCTCCCAATCATCAGTTCACTGTGGCCCTAAATACCTTCCATACAACATCTCCCTTCGGTTTCCCAATCCTTGCCCACTGAACAGAAGAGAAGAATGGGGCTCAGGGAGAGTGAGCAATTTACCTAAGGCTTCTAGAACCCAGGTTTGTCTGATAGGAAGGCCAGGCACATGCCAACCCTTTTGCTATCCCTTTCCTGCGGTACCTGTACACTGTGTGGTAATGTTCACGTGTGATTAATGTCTCCAAGCCCTTCCTCTTCCTGGGGTAAAACGCAGCAGGAGAGAAGGCATTTCATTTTGTCTGGCTGAGCTGGGCTGAGGTTCAGACTTGGAACATTCAGTTCAAATGTGCTCTAGGTCAGGGAGCCGCCGCTCTGTGCTGAGTCATCGGCCCAGCCACGGCAGGGGGAGCGGGAGTGAAGACACTGCTTAATTCTGAGTCACCACAGCACCAAGACTGCACTGGCACCCTACACAGGGTCACTGTCGGCACTGGGGCCTTTGCAGGGAATGGACCCACTCTGACCCAGCAGGAGAGCTGACCCTGTTTTGATGCTGAGTGGGGCCTGCTGCACTGATCCAAAAGGTTCAGTTAACCAGCAAGCTGGCTGCCTTATCTTCTGCACACACAGGTTGCCTTCCTATCTTCCCATTGCTTGTATTCTTTTAAACCTTTCATTCATTCATTCATTCATTCATTCATCCAAAAGGAATTTTGAAAATAGGAAAAAGAAAACCCCACCCTTCTAATGCTACTTTAGTAGGCACTCTGAAGTGACTTTGAAATAGGAAATGTTTGTTCTCCAACAGGATGCTAAGGAATTTTCCATGAGAAGTCCCCCTTCAATTCATTAGGGCCTAGCTGTATACGGAGAGCTTTGGAAAGCTGCGATGTTTACAGGCTCCTGACACAGGCAGGGAGCATTCTGTGATTCTGGCCTTTCTGAATTGAGAGTAAATAAGAAGCTCTGTATATCCGTGTCTGATCTTACTGCCAGCCACAAGAACAAAACATTAGACAGACTCCTTTTCCCAATGCTGGGACTTTGGCCGTGTAGCTATGGATCAGCGGCGTCTGGCTGCTGTCAGCTCCCAGCCCCTCCTGCAGGCCTGCTGCAAGATGCTGTGTCACTGATGGGAACACAGCAGAGCTTCTCCAGACTCATCAGGACTTAAAAAAAAAATCAATGCTGACATCCTCGGTGCGGAAAAGGCCATTCAGAAAGTGGTCAGAAGGACTACTCTGGGAAATCTGGAGCCCAGGACTACTGCAGTGCTGAGCGACCCACAGAAGCATTCCCTTGACACAGCAACTATCCATACTTCTTAAGGGGCAGCCCTTCTTTAATCAGCCTTTACAGCTTCACACAGAGTCATCTGTTTGATTTCTGCTAAGCAAGTGCACAAGCTCTTCTAGGCATAGACAGGCAGAGAGATAAACACACAGACTCTGTGTGCCCAGAAACTCTCAACAGGGATGTGAGCCCAACGCAAATTAGGAAAGTGGCCACTTTTAAAAGAAAGATTTGAATTAGGGTAACATGGAGTCCAGAGCAGGGACAGCCCGCTTCTGAACGGGGGGAAGGCGGACATGCTTCGTAGAGAAAGGCATCAAAGTGGTAGAATAGGTCCCTATATAGCATTTAACACTGTGACCTCAACCCAGTGGGCACTCAGTAGATTTCAGATGAGATGAATAAGTGATGAAGGCTAGGGTCCATCTCCTGAGTTTAGACCCAGCCTTGGGAAAGGAGCCAGCGTTTCTGATCAACTGTACAGAGATGGATGGAGGCTGTTTATCAGGCTGCACCTGAAGAGACCAAGTACGAAGCAGCCTGGCCCACTGAGGGCAAGAGTGTCCGTCCTCCTGCAGGACCCCAGACAGGGGTAAAGCCACAACAGTCATTCTTTTACACCAAGGGCCAGGCACATCCCCTCTTTGAGTCCTGTTTCTCATTCATGAGACAAACTTAATAGCTTCTATCCCAGAGAGCTATCTTGAGGATTTAAAAAGACAAGTTTTGTAAAAGCACACATCCTTATCTGGAACATATGTATCAATATGTTGACAGACCAAAATAATTACATTCATTCCTTCCTAAAGAAATCTTTTCCGCTAAGCTTTTGCAAACTGCCTGGCTTCCTGAGAAGCTGCCAAGGCTGCAAAGATAGCTTCATAGAAATATGTGAAGACTTAATAACACCACACGTCACACAAAGTGTCACAAGTACCAGACTGAGGGACGGAGATCAACTTCTGCATCTGCAAAACGAGGAGGGGAATTGCTGAGTGGCCTCAGAAGTCCATTTGAGTCTAAATTCTGAGGTTCCTTAACGAGCAGGACCTCTCTCTAGTGTCCATATTAAGAGCAACATTAAAACAGCAAAACTGGAAGGAGAATGCGCAGATCTGGATTATCTTTGGTTTCCTACTTTGGATGGTAAATATCAGAACATCATTTTAAAATGTCAATAAAATAAATGTAATGAACATGTAGAATGGTTTATATAAGGCAATTGTGTGTCATTCCAGAAATGAGGACAGTGCTAATCAAGCCTCCTAGGTGACGTGAAGCTTTCTGACTCACCACCAGCCCCGGTAACTTCCAACGTTTAAGCCTTCCCAGCCCTGGCTAACGTCAAAGGCTCCACGGTTCCCGTCTGTGGATGGTACTCTTGGAAAGGGCACGCTGACTCCACAAAACAGGGAACAAATGACGCTGTCAGAAGTGCACTGGGCTTCATGTGAGCTAAACACAGGCTGTTCTTTAGGAGGAAAATAAAGGTGTTGGATGAGCTGGGTTCCCAAGGCACACGGCCGTGCTCTGCATTTGCTCAGCCACGACTGGGACTTGCTGGAAACGGGGAGGATGGACTGGCCACCCATTTCCTCACTGTGCTGAAGAGCACAGCATTCTGCAGTCAATCTGCAAAGAGCAAAATGAACTCAGTTTAAGAAAATTCCGGGGGTTTTGCTGAACCTGAAGCATAACAGGTGGGTCCCTCTCATCACAACTCAAAACATTTCCGATTATCTCTGAAAAGATGTTTCTACCTCTGACGGTACCCAAGTGTGATCTTCAAATTATGACGGTGACAGTGCAGAGAGGGCAAGACGAGACACCGGGAGAGGCTCTGGTTCACTTCTTCCTGGGCAAAGGAAGGAAGGTCTGCCCACCTTCCTATTCTTGCATGGCCACCCTGGCAGATTCTGCCTGGGACTGTTGCCACGCTCTCTCACAACATCCCCAGCAGCGTCACCTCCAGAAGCCCAGCCACAAGGAGTTTCCCCAAGAAGGAAAGTGGAGGCTGGGCAAAGCCCTGCAGCTCAGATGTGAAGCAGACGCAGCTTGAGGGATTCCAGGGCCCACGGAGACACACACAACGTCACAACTCCCCCGCTACCAAACGGGATCAGAGGCCATTAGGACTCTCACGGCAGGTTTGGCAGCATCAGCATCAGCAGAAAGCTTGTTGGGCTTACAGATTTCTGGCCCTACCTAGATTCCACAAGGGACCTGGGGGCCAACACAACTACAGTTTGTATTCTTTAAAGTAACCCTGGAGATCGCTAAGCTGGTAAGCCCCAAGATCCACAGAACAAGAACAGCCCTGCTCCGTGAGAGGGAAGGTCTGCCGATCATCCCAGGGGGATGGCAAGGGACCAGCACTGCAGAGTACCTGGCCTCTGTGTAGTCAGGAGGGGGAACCAGAGGTTGCACTGAACCGCACACCTCCTGCCTCCACGGCGAACATCGACGTCTCCACAGGGAAAGGGCCCGGGCTGGTACAAACTTGCCAGGAGATTAGTGGGAAGGCTAAGTACACAGAAAACTGAAATCCAGAAAGACTGAGGGTGAGGAGGTCCAGCTGCTTAGAAAGACGTCAGATGAAGCTAACGCATTTGCCTCTGGTTGTCTCACCTCTGCAGTGGTGGCAAGTCACTTGCTTTCACTTGCCGCCTGTAAAAATGGGGATGAAAGATCTGCTCTAGCCACTCTAGGGGAATGCGGAGGATCCACTGTGAGAGCATAGAGTTCAAGACACATAGTGCCAGTCATTCCCTTCTTCCGTTTCTTTACCAACATGTTGGTGTAGAAGCATCCTGAGACTGAGTCTTCTAAACTAGAACTTCCTCTCCTCTCCATACTCTGGACTTTCCTGATTGACAGAATTCCTTCTCCAAAGGGACGTTCAGAGGGGCCTCTTAGCTCCACTCCCCCGCAACAGCTCTTTTCTTGTTATGGATTAGGAACCAATTGCTGAATATAAAAGAACACTGAAAATTTCCCACCGTATTTAGTCTGGAGTAAGGTATAATTCACATAAGTGAAACTGCATTAGTCATCCAGATGTTCCGTAATTATCAAAGCATGGGTTTAAAAACAACAAAGCCCAGATGTGAAGCAGGCATAGCTTAAGGGATTTGGCCCCAACCGAACGTTAGTTTTCTCTTTTATGTTTTGGTGCCATGTTGACAAATCTCAAATAATTGTTAATTTCTGAAAGACTGTTTTTGAGTTGATCACATCCAGTCACCAACATCTCAGCAATCATAGCAGAGGTCAGAGACCCAATAATTCCAAAGCAGAGAGAACACAAAGATACCCACATATCATAGGCTGCACAGTTTAGTAAAATTTGAAGCCACTTGTAACTTTTGAGCAGACACGCTGCCTTTTATTAGGACGTCCCATGGTCCTCTCCTTGTTATTGGTGCTAGTTCAGTGCCCTTCAGAGACACACTTGAACTCTGCGTTTCTTTGTATGTGTGTGTGACAGGGTCACAAGGTTGCCTGCACTGAGTTCAAAATTGCAACCTTCCTGTCTCAGCCTCCCTCTGTATTTGTTTATCAGTCAGATAAAGAGGGTGAACTACTTTAAGGACCTTTCAATCTCAAAATTCTGACTGAAATTTTCAAATCAGCTCTTCAAGCCTAGAATTCCTGACTTAGTACTTCGTATTTTGTTTGTTGAGAACAGTAATAGTAACTCAACCTGTTTTCCTTCCCCTTTAAAGCGCTTATAAACCACAGTCTAACCCATCTGCAGGGTGGATACAGAAGATACCAACTTGCTAGGTAAGTTTCATGTTGAAAACAAAGTACTGGCAATGTATACGTTCAAACTGGATCTTCACTCCCAACAAAAGGTGCCAATAGATTCTGCCTGTCTGACCTACAGGAATGGAGCCTCAAAAATACAGCTGTATATTTATTACATGAGATATGCATCCAAGAAGTCTGTAGTATGAGAGCTGGTTTAAAGGAATATAGGTTTTACCCAGTATAGTAACAGATTGAAGAGACACACAAAAAGGTATATATAATTACGCCCATCCCAGCTAATTACAGCCTCTTCTATTTTCGTGAATATACAATTAATATCTTGTAAATGTAAACTGCTGAATATACAATATCTTGCTCTTGGGTACTGGAGTACTACTAATTTTGGGGGGGTGTCTTGTACTAGAGATTGAACCTAAGGCCTTCATGCTGCACTACATTTCCAGTCTTTTTTTTTTTTAATGGGTGTTTTGTTTATTTGTTTCAGACAGGGTCTCACTATGTAGTACAGACTGGCCTTGAACTCAAGGTGATCCTCCTGCCTCAGCCTCCCAAGTGCTGAGATTATAGGTGTGTGTTACCATGCCTGGCTCCAGTTTAACACTGTTAAGGAAATAATAGTGCAGGCTGGGGATGTAGCTCAGAGGTAGAGTATTTGCTTAGCACTTGCCAGGCCCCCGGTTTCATCCATGGCACTGCCAAAAATAAAAAAAATAAAAGTGCATAAAAATGAAGATGAATAATACAGATCTTTTTTTCTAAAATAATGGTTTATACACGCGTGTATTTGCGTGTGTGTGTGTGTGTGTGTGTGTGAGAAAGAGAGAGATGGGGATCAAACACAATGCCTCATACAAGTCAGGTAAGCACTCAGTGACTGAGCTATACTCCCTGAAATAATCGTTTATAAAGCATTTTTATTTTGGTAAGTTTTTAAATCCTCAAAATAATTTATGAGGCTGAGCACTGTGGCACATGCTGTACAGTTCCAGCTACCCAAGAGGCTGAGGCAGGAGGATTGCAAGTTCCAGCTCAGCCTGAGCAATTTAGGTGAGACTCCTGTCTCAAAAAAAATTTTTAAAAAGGTCTGATTAGAGCACTGTCTTAGCTTTGGGGGACATCTAGATACAAGCCATAACAAGCACTGAGAGGTAGAGTGCTGGCCTCGCATTCCCATCCCCTCAGTCCCATCCCCACTAACACACAAATACACAAAACCAGCTTTTTACTGCTTTTGTTTTTGTTTTTCCCTGACAGTAGTAAGTTACTCTTTCTCTAAATGTATTTATTTTTCCCAATTTTTATCCTGAAAAATACCTCGAATTTATAGAAATTATTCGTCAATCAAGATATTAATTATACCTTTTTAATTACACTTTTTAAACGAGAAGAATCTAAACTTGTATTTTCAAATTCCCACACGCTTCACTCCTGAATCACTCCTCGATTATTTGTATACTGGAAGCACATCCTAAGTACGTAGTTTAATACCATAACAAGGAAGGAAATGTATTCCATTAAAAATACGTATCATTCCCTTTCTCTCCAGCGTGAGGCAATGTCGCAAGGCAAAGGCCAACTATGACAGTCTCCGATCTCTAGTTTAGACCCTGCCTGGGAGAAAAGTACCTAGTTGTTTTTAAGTCATGCCGGAATATCTTCCTAGTGAAAGGAGTAGTTTCAAACAATAATACAATTTTAACTGCAAATCTAGAAAGAAAAAATTAAAAGAGTGTATTTATAACCCAGCCTTCCTGAGTCACTCTGTGCCTGGGACCGGAGAGTAAAGTCAAGATAACCCTCTACCCAGTTTGGAACTGGAAGGTGGACTTTCCCGAAGACCCCCGACCCCTGCCCGCGCGCGACCCTCGAGTCGGCCGAGCGCGACGCGTGCAGAGAGCCGGGGGTCTCGATCGCGAGGCCGGGTGGGCAAGGAGGCCGCGGCGGGGCCTGGCCCGGGCCTGGGGTGCTGACCAGGCCGGCCGTCCCTCCCCGGGC
>NW_004955551.1:416529-446846 GCF_000276665.1 Chinchilla lanigera | reverse complement strand
GGCCCCGCCACCCCGGCCCGGCGCGCAGGCCGTCGAGGTGCGCGGGCCCAGCTCACCTTGGGGCCCTCGGGGGGCACGCGCGGGTCGTTCCACGTCGTGGTGCGGCTGTTGTGGTCCACGAAGAAGGGCCAGCCGGTCTGCGGGTCGATCTTGATCTCCCACCCGGGGGGCAGGGGGTCGCGGTCGCCGGCGCCGTTGCCGGACGCCATCTGCACCACGGGCGAGTGGGTGGCAGCGCTCATGCTGGGTCGGGGTCGGCCCGGAGCGGCCTGGTCGCGGGGTCGCGGGGTGCGGGCACCTCTGCGCAGCGGGAGGAGCGAGAGCCCAGCGCGCCGCCGACGTGTCCGGGAAGCCGGCGCCGGGCACCTTTATGAATTAAAGGAGGGGGTGACGTGGCCGGAGAGGGGTGGAAGAGTCTGGAAATAGCCTCCTCGCTGCCAGCGGGGAAGGAGGAGATAAAGGGAGGTAGCAACTGGCCGGCTAGAAACTTCTGGTCCCATCCACAGAAGTTGGCGGCCGTGCGGGTTGGATGCGGAGCTCCGCCCTCAGTCATCGGCTATAATCGTGGCGCGGCGCGGCGGGGCGGGGCGGGCCGGGGCGGGGCCTGGTCCTCCCGCCCTCTCCCGCGGCTCCTTCCTCCTCCTCGGAGCTGCCTGGAGCTGCCTGGCGCGGCCTGCTAAGGCACCGTGCAGCCGCCACCCGGGCGCACTCGCGCGCCTGGGGCGTCCTTGGTGCGTCCTGGCAGGTCTCGTTCTCCGGACTCCCTGCGCGCTGTTTTTGGAGCAGGCAGCCTGCGAGTTCTTTTGTATAAGAATGAAATTATCTTTAAAGTTAGGGAGTCGCGCCTACACCCTTGACCCCATGACGTCTATTCGGGAACTCTGGCGGCCCTTGCTTGCATTTCAGTCCCTTTCTTCCGAAGGCATGAGGGCTGTCCAGGAGGAGCTCAGTAGCGCTAACCTGACACCATAACGAGCCCGGGAGAAAATGGAAGTGCAGTGGAAACTCACCTGCCTGCCTGTGGAAACCTAAAAAACAAAACGAGAGATTGCATAAGCGGATGGTTTCGTTCTTCTTTGAACCTCATATCAAGAATACAGAAATTTTCACTGCAGTGAACAACTTTAAAGGAAAAAAATCACATTCTTTGGGTAGAGTTTGATTCTTCTTGTCTTAAATCGAGGCTCTCATTTGGAAAGCAAGGACCAAACCAAACTATGAAATGTTTTTTTTGGTTGATTCAACGACGATTGCGCTTGTAACCTCAGTGAACACCGCGATTACCCATTGTGCTCCAGAAAGAATGATTGGGAGGTTCCAATTCAGATCCTTAGGTTTGCCAACTCATTCCTCTCCCTCAGAAACACCTGTGCTAGTATTGGCCTGTTTTCAAACTTAGATTTAGAGGATACTGTGGGGTAAGGGACACTAGTACCTACCTGTTAACCCCAGCTATTAGGGAAGCTGAGACAGGAGAATCTCAAGATCCAGGCCAGCCTGGGCAACATACAGAGATCCTGTCTCAAAAGCAGAAACAAAATACAAAACAAAATAAACCAGATTATTTTGGAACCTTCAGACTCCTCTTGCCTCTTCCTGCTCTCGGATTATTTCTTCTGGAGCAAATGCTAGAGAGGTGTGCCAATCATTTCCCATGGGATGATTCGTACTTATAAAGGTCATATCAGCTTTGAGGTTCAAAAACTCAGTACTGTAAAAGTACGGAGATGATTAAGCTCTGGCAACCAACTAAGGTCCCAAACACACGCGGGACTGATGGATAAGCCTAAATGCCAGCACCTTAATTTATCATCAGAAATATTACTGTTGAAGGGACTAGACTTTCAAGTTCACTGGTCAGGGTCTGCCTGTGCTTCCTTGTATCACAGACCTAAGCACAGTCCATATTCAATAAAGGTTGATTGACTAAAGATTAATTAAAAAGTAGGGCTGGGGATTTAGCTCAGTGGCAAAGCGCCTGCCTGGCAAGCGCAAATTCGTGAGTTCGGTTCCCAGTACCGGAGAAAAACCAAAAAAAAAAAAAAAAAAAAAAAAAATTAATTGAAAAGTAAAATTTTCTATCGTCTTCCTTTGCCCTGTTTGCTTTCCAATCCAACTACAATCTAAACACTGAGAGCACTTTTTTGCTGCCCCTCCTCCCACCCACCCCCCTACCTGCTGGACTCAGGCAGGGGAAGCAGTTTCCTCTGGGATCCACAGAGCTGCTTCTGATGGTTGTGTGGGACTCCACTGGGACTTCAGATAGGCTTCTCTGCAACAGAGCCATGAGCTTGGGAGAGCTGGCTGGAAGAAGCTCCTTCAAGCCTGTGGAGAAGGACATTCTTTGATTGGAATGCATTGAGGACACAATGATTTGTTTATTATTTGTTAGAGTTTCTTAAAATAAAGCTTCATTATACAGCCCGATTAGCCTTGAGTTTACAGTCCTCCTGTCTCAGCCTCTTGAGTGCTGGGATTACAGGCGTGTGTTGGATTACATGTGGAGAAGGATAATCCTTTAATTATCCTTGCTAAACCGTTTGGTATCCGTCCATTTGTACTAGCTACGCCCTTGGTTCTAGCTCAATAAAAGGTGACTGAAACTGGTATTCAAGGCTGCAGTCCAAGAGGCTGTAAGCCCCCTGATCCCAGACTTTTGCTTCTCTCGTTTTTCTTGTCTCTCTTTACTTTTCTTGTTCATCCGTGGGTACCCCGTTCTCAGGACCTGTCACTTTAAATAGAAGAACAGAAGCCATGCTGAATAATGAGTAGCATATCTGACCTTGATGACTTCCTTTTTTCTCTTGGTCTCAAGGTACTTGTTCCACGGGCCTGGAGTTCCTTGGACTAGGTCAAAACTCAAGTGTGACCTTGGGCTCCCGTTCTTTTTCACCATCTAATCCTCACCACCTCCTAAATACTCCTGGACTCTGTGCATCCTCGTCTGTCTGTTCAGGCCACTCTCAGCTCTCATCTGGACCTTGCACAGTCTCCTAATGGGTCTCTAGTTTTGTGCGTCTCTAATCCCTTGCCCTCATGGTAGCCAAAGTGGCCCTTTTCAAGCACAATATGGACTTTGTCCCTTCTCTGGTTAGAATCCCTTAATGCCTCCCGTTGTCCTCTCCGTACCCAGGTCCGCACTTGTCGGCCTGGTGCACACAGACCCTTCCTCCCTCACCTTGGTGCATGTTCCGGCTGGCCCTGTGAACTCCATCACACACTGCTTCCTCCGCCCAGATAGCCCTCTCTTCCCACCTGAACCACTTCTACCCCTTGGCCCGTGACTCCTCTTCCTCCTCAGGCATTAGCTCTGGCATCACTCTTCTTCATCCCAGTCTGGTCATGTGACCTCTAGGTGCTTCCATTCATACCCTATGCCACTCTGTCCATTGCATTGCATTGTAATTGTTTGTGTGATTTGCTCGTGAATTGGGTTTCTTGGGGGAAGGAGCAGAATCTTGGTCATTCTTCTGTCTCCAGCCTCAAGCACAGTACCTGATAAATAATCGTTATTCAAGCAACAATAACAAGTGCAATGATTACCATTTTTTTGAACAATTATGATACGCCATATGTTGAGGGCCTTAGGTAGATTATCACGGATAATCTGGTGGAAACTGTGCAGATCTTCTTCCAGAAATGAGGGTCTTATTTGATCCTGGGCTGGGAATGCTGTAGGAAGAGATCAAGACCTCATCTCATTTATCAGCCCAGCAACCCTAGGAGGCATGGGTTTTTGTTCAGAGATGTTTAGTAACTTGTCAGAGTTCACATAGACCAATCTCAGCTGTCCTTGGTGGATTGGCTTGGCTGAGGAAGCTGCCTTGACCAGGTCATGCTTCCTTCCAGGGACTGAACCTCTGAGGGACACAGGGTCCCTCTCTTAGTCCAACTCAGGATAGGACCAATGGGCCATAGCAGCTCCAGAGCACCCTCTGGGGGGGTGGCTACTGTTTTCTTCGAGAGTGCGTCAAAGCACAACTCCTTTTACAGATGGAGCAATTGAGGTTCAGAGATCCAGTTTACACTATTAACTGCATACTCAATACGTATAATTAGTGAATCAATGATTTAGTCGGGCTAGCAGCAAAGGAAAAATGTAAAAAGCTGCAACTGAGAAACAGAACTGGGGACACATGATTTTTCCTCAATGTTGAGGAAACAAGCAGCAGCCAGCTGCTATGGAAGATTATAAATCAGCCCTATCAATGATGTGTCCAAGTGAGGCTGACTCATAATACAGGTCACAGATAGGAAACTCAAGCTGAATTATGATAGTGAGTTTTAGATGAAACTGTCACCCAAAAGATTTTGATGTCTGGATGATTTAATCCATTTCTAATGGAACATGAGCTGGCATAGGAGAACAGCCAGTTCTCTCTGATCTATGCAAAACACTGATGTATGCAAAATCCAAGTAGATTTTGTTTGTATTGGGGACATTATTAGAGATTAGCTCATGCAGCCATGTACACTTTCCCAACCGTCGTCTCCCAGGGGACTTCCAGAGCAGGAAGCCTTGATGAGAGGGACCAAGGCTCCAGCAAGGGATATCTGGACGGCCGGGCAGAGGGGCCACAAGCAGTAGGTGTTAACACAGAGGGCAAGAGATGTCTGCGCTGGCTACGCTATGGAGACACCAATGATAAGTTCTATAAATACACCCTGGTGGAGGTGGAGGCGGAAAATCAATATGGCTTAGCTGCAGTGTTTCAGATTGCAGCAATAACTTTGCATCTGTTTGTCGTTAAAAGCTAAAGTCTGTGTGTGCTTGAGGCCAGCTGGCTTGTGCTCTCTGACCCTGTGTGGCAGGTACATCCTGTAACAAGCACCTGGACCTTTAATCATAAACTACGCTGTTTTACTCTTTAACTGCCTGCCTTCTTTCCCAAAAGGAAGGTGGGAGTCATGGAACTTTTTTTGTTGTTGAGACAGGAAAGAAGAAGGGGTGGGGGTGAAAGTAATGGGGTGCCAGCCAGGAGAGAGCTGAGCAAGCAGCAGGGCCAGGAAGCTGGATGAGTAGGAGTCACACCTGGCAGGGCGCTGATCTTCAGGGCACAATGGGACAGAACTCATGGGGTGTGACTCTGCTTGCTGCTGGGGGTGGGGTACAGGGCTGTGCAGGTGTGGTCCACAGCCCTTGGACATGCAAAAACTGTTTTTGCCCCCCCCCCCCAACGCCTCCCAGACACTCTCAGGACCTTTAGACAGAAGCACAAAGGCACAGGAAAGGCAACCCAGCTGGGATTTCAGGGACATAACATGGAAAAATAACTGCCTCCCCCAACCCCCAAGCTCCAGACCCATTGCTCGTCAGTCTATACCCCTCACTACCATTAGCCAATCTAAAAAAGAAAAAAAAAAAATCAGGCATCCTGCTGATGGTCAGGACCCATCTCATTTATCTGCCTGGTAGCCCTAGGAGATATGGCTGTTATGAAGCTCACTGTACAGATGAGAATCAGGCTTAGAGATGCTGAATAACTTGACCAAGTTCACCTAGCTGACCTGCAGGTAGTGCCAAGATTTGAAAGCAAGTCCTTCTGACTCCCAAGCCTTTATTTAAGGCTAAATAGCCCTCTCCCTTTTACTGCTGCTCTCTCTGTGCAAGTCCTAGCTGAACCGCTGTACTGGGTTAAATAGTGTACTCCCAAATTCATGACCACCTGGAATGTCACCTTATTTTCAAGATAAAGTTATATTAACTTGGTATGCTGCCACATGACTATTGAATCTAGGACCCCACAGTGACCTACACTCCCACTCCTTTTTATTTTTTATTTTTTTATTTTTATTTTTTTATTTTAAAAATAAAAGGAGGAAAATATTAACAGACAGTCAACATTTTACAAAATAGCAAAGGAACAGTACAGACAGTACAGAGTTACAAACAGAGTGGTAGGGAATTAACAATGCTTGTTGTATTACATATTGATATCTTCAAAGTGGTTTCTCATGAAAACAGATATAGACATACAAAGCTGTATTTTTTATTTTTTGAGATAAACTCTCACTCTCTAGGTCAGGCCGGCTTCGAACTCACATCTATTTTGTCTCACCTCTCGAGTGCTGGGATTACAAGCATGCACCACCTAGGTCTTGCTAAAGTGCCCAGGCAGGACTTGAGTTGCAGTCCTCTTACTTCAGCCTCCTAAAGTGTCAAAATTACAAGCATGTACTGCCGTGCCCAACATAGCTTCTCCCTCTTGGGCTTCTGGCAAGGATTCAGTGAATAAACATAAATGAAGTAATAGCTTATCAAATCCAAACCAATAAATAGCGCAGCAGAAATACAGGGAAGAAGTGGAAAATGTCTAGTCATTTATTCTTTCACTCCAGCAAATGGTGGGCACCTGGCTGTGGGACTACGATAGTAGTAAGATGTGAGCTCAGCCCCTGCCCTATCAGAGTTAGGGATTTTGCAGAGGGGAGAATCCTGTGAGCAATCAAGTACTACTTATGACTGGATCCATCATGTTGCAGAGACAGCTAAGTACTCTGGGAGCCCAAAGAACAGAGGAGTCTGGTGAATCTGGAAAAGCTTCTTGAAGGAGAGGTCAATTTTTATCCTGAAAATATTCTAAAATCTGTAGTACACACAAATGAATGCCCCAGAACTCAAAAGTTTCCAAAGGGTACTATATTCATTTGCTAGAGCTCTGTAACAAAGTACCACAAATGGGGTGATTTAGAACAACAGAAATATATTGCCTGCAGTTCTGGAGGACAGATTCATACCCGCCCAGATGCAGAGCAAGGTGTTCAAACTATCGGTGGGTTTGGTGCCTTCTAAGGACCAAGAGGGAAAAATCTGTTCTGCACCTTTGTCTTTAGTTTCTGGTAGTTTGCCAGGCTTCAGCCCGGTTTTTCCTTCAGCTTCACACAGTATTCTCGCTGTGTGTTTGTCCGTGTTCAAGTTTCCCTCTTTTTAAAATTTTATTGGTACATTTTAGATGTATATAATGATGATACTCATCATAGAGAATTTGTGCCTACACATGACATAACTTGCTTCTTTTCCATCCCCCTCCCCTCCCTTCAAGCTCTCATCCCCTGCTTATTTACAAAAGCTTTGTTTCCACTTTTTCCTTTTCTTCTCTTTTTTCCCTTGTCCCTTTCCCCTTTCCCTTGTTCACCTTCTCATTTGAACGTTTTCCCAATATCTATTACACTACAATATCTATTACATATCCGTGTACATTTTGGTCCTTATTTATACTTTAGATTTCTCACCCCAGAGAAACAATGTAGTATTTAAACAGGTATGTCTGATTTATTTCACTTAAGAGCATGTTCTCAAAATGTATTCACTTAGCTAGGAAATGTCTTGAGTGTATCTTTTGTGGCAGAGTCGTACTCCATTGTATAAAAATCCACATTCTTAGCCATTCATTGATTGATGGGCATTTGGGCTGTTTCTAAGATTTACATATTACCAACTGTGCTGCTATAAACAGGGGTGCACATATATCACTATGGTATGATGCTTTTAAATCTTTCGGGAAGATACCAAGAAGGGGAATAGGTCAGTCGAATGAGACCTCTAGTCCTCATTTTTTTGAGGAATTGCCACACTGATTTCCACAGTGGTTGCACTAGTCTACACTCCCATCAACAAAGGAAAAGGGTTCCTTTTTCCTCCACAACCCTGCCAGCATTTGTTATTGGTTGATTCCTTGACGATAGCCATTTTTTCTGGATGAGATGGAATTCCAGCTCGGTGTTTATTTGTTTGTTTGTTTTTCCAGCTTTCCAACCCAGCTCCTGGAGCTTTATTCAGATGAAAGTGGTGAGACTCTGCTTGGTTTTCACTGTGCTTGAAGGAGTAGGCCCTGTTGAGCCAGATTCCCTAGAAACCCAATGTCCACAGCTCTCCTACTTTCTTTAAAACTCCCAGGACCAAGGATGAGGCCTGCCTGGAAGGCCCTTTTTAGAACCTGTACTCACTTAGACCTTATCCTTCTGTCCACCCATCACTTAGACCTTATCCTTCTTTGCACCCATCCACCATTCCTCTTGTAAGAAGCGGGAAGAGCCCAGGAATGATAATGTTCGCACGGAGATATCCCCCAGGCTGGGAATCCCCCGCTAGCTTCAAGGGCAAACTCACTGTCTGCTGACTGGGAGAAACAGACATCTGTTATAGCCAGTCCTTGTGCTGTGTATGCAAGCGCATGCGCACATGCACACATAATCTCCCTCTTTTTTAAGGGGCTCATTGTACTTAGTATGTCCTCGTCTTGACTAACTATAACTGTCAAATAAGGGTCCATTTTGAGGTAGTATGGGTTAAGACTTTGAGTTTGAGCGATATAGCCAAACACATACCAGGTACTCAGTGAAAAACATACTTCCTTTCTGACATTCAGCAGCCTCCCAGGCCCTGCTCCTGGGGCACCCAGTGTCCACAGGCTACTGGATGTTCTCCAGGGTCTTCTATTCATTTATAATATCTGCCTGTATGCACATTCTTCCAACGCAGTGATAGCATACTGTGTGCTCTGGTACTCATCTTACTCTTTTTAATTTAAAAATGCTTCTGTAAAATTTTCCCTATCAGTCCATACAGATACTACTTACTCCTTTAAGAGGCTGTATAGTCCTCTATATTGATCTAACTGGCTCCCTATTAATAGACCTTTAGGTGGTTCATCTTCTCTTACAAACAATGCTGCAAAGTATATTCTTATGCCTATGTCATTTTGCAAGAATGTGAAGTTAAATCTATTAATACCTGGAAGCAGAAGTGCTCCATCATCAAACCAGTGTATTTTAATTTGAGAAGGACAAGAAGCCACTGTGGTTGCTATTTGAGTGGTGGAGACAGGAAAAAGTTGATGCCCTGGGTCAAGGTTGCTGTCCGCTTCCCAGATCCCGGAACTCACACAGTGTGATGGAGAAGGGGTTGTTCATAATATTAGAGAGGTAACCAGCAATGAGAACCTGCCTGCTACAAGGGAAAATCCTTATAAGGGCCCTTTTAAGGAGCATATCTTGTGTGGCGAGCATGCAGAGTATAAGAATATTCAGCTTTTGGCCCAGTTTATTTCTCCATATACTGGATGCATTCAAAGGAGGCACATAACAGGTCTTTGCAGAAGAAACAGAAAGAAATTTCAAAAGCAATTAAGAGAGTTCAAATAATGGGATTAATACCAGTCATATACAAGGATCCTGAGTTTCTCAAAGACCCTAAAGTTTGTAACATCAAATATTGGGAATAAATTTCATAAGATTATTACCAGTAAACCCACATTATAGTAAAAAGATAAAACTTTGCTAAATTCCTCTCCAAACTGGTCAGGGAAGGTCAGCCCTACACCGACAGTGTTCAGAGTATGCACTCACAATTCTACTGGACTGCGCTAGCTGACATTCTGGTCTTTGCCAATCTGATATCTTCCTTTTGTGCTTTTAATTTGCATTTCCATTATTTTGAGTATATCTGGACATCTTTTCATGTGCTTAAAAGACATTTGGAATTCCTTTTCTGTGAACATTCTGTACCTATCCTTTGCCCATTTCTCTGTTGAGACAGAGGAGAAATGGAGAGGGTTTTTATAGATGGAGAAGAGGGAATAAAACAAAGTCACTGGGTAATTGCGGAGTACACAAAGACAGGGACACTGGCATTAAAAGCTATCCTGAGGTGCTCTGTCCCTGTTCCAGTTGCTGGGGATTTGTCATCTAACTCCTCCTCTTGCTGCCTAAGCAGCAGCCAGCTCTGAAACCAAGAGAAAAGCCCGGAGATTAAATTCTAGGTTTAGAATTGCAAATTTGAGCTTGGAGTATGAAATGTCTGAGAAACCACTAGGCTCCTTTTCTGAGGCTAGTTTATCTCTAAGGGTTGTTGTAAAATTGGTTACAGATAGAGGGAGGGGTTGGGGATTTAGCTCAGTGGCACAGCACCTGGCTGGCAAGCACAAGGTCGTGAGTTCGATTCCGGGTACCGGAAAAAACAAAAAAAAAACAAAAACAGAGGGAAATGAGAGGTAGCAGTTTGTTGAATCCATTAGGAATAGGCTTGGGAGAAAGCTGTCCCAGAGTGATTTGCAGCAACAAAAGTTAGGGATTTCTCCCTAGAACAGGACATTCCTTTGTGTTGTTCTTCTGCTTTTTCTTCACTGGCTAAGGTTAAGATCAAACTCAAATGGGCAGGCATTCCACTCTGAATCTGTTATTATCAGATCCTAGAAGGTTCGACCAAATATGGCCAAAAATTGTTTTCAGGTGGAGAAAGAATTAGGTTTGTGTTTTGGAGGGTCTCTGCTGTCGGTGGTTTTTATGATGGGATTTAAAGAGGTATTGGTGTTGCTTCCTCTATAGTTTCCAGAAAATACACAAAGATACTTTCAGAGGGTCTTTCAAACCTCGCTGTTCTGTTGTTACACTCTCCAAGAATTTATTGAACGCTCCCTTGCCAATAATTCTTGAGATAGGCCCTGTGGAAGATTTCAGGACATATAAGAACTGATCTATGCACTCCAAGATGGTAGACTCTAGCTAATGAGGTAAGACTGAGGTGATGATTAATTTTATATGTCAGTTGGCTGCACCACAGTGTCTAGACACTCATTCAATTATTACTTTGAATATTACTTTCTTTCTTTTTTTTTTTTTCTGGTACCTGGAATTGAACTCACAACCTCGCTCTTGCCAGGCAGTCGCTGTGCTCCTGACCTGTATCCAGGGCCTATTTTGGATGTTTCTTTTAATGTTCTTGTTTTGGGGGGCTACATTTAAATTTTTGGATGTTGAGTAAAGCAGATCATCTCCCGTAATAAGGATAGGGCTCACTCCATCAGTTGAAGATCTTTAACAGGACAAAGACTGACCTCTGACCTCTGTGCACGAAGAAATCTGCCAGAAGACTGCCTCTGGACTCTTCCTTGGATCTGCAGCACTATCCTGAAGATTTCAGATTTGTACTATATATATATACATATATATATATGTATATATATATAATTTGGCTCTGTTTCTCTGAAGAAGTATGACTAATGAATAAACAAGGAGTGGCATGATCTTTTTTTTTTTTTTTTTTTTTTTTGAGTTTCATGATCTTTAAGGTGATATCAGGATGACAGAGATGCCAGTGAGGGGGTACTTCCAATCAGGGAGACTTTGAACAGGAATGGGAAACTTGAGTAGGATTCTGAATCAAAGTTAAGTAGGTGGAGGAAGAAAGAAGGGCCTTCTGTGTAGAGAAACATTTTCACAAGGCCAAGTGTTCAAAGCCAGTACCCAGTAGAAAAACAATTTAAGGATCACAGTGGCTCCAAGCACTAGCACCTCCCTCATGGAGACTGTCATAGCTACAAGTGGAGAATGTGTTTAGTGCCCAGCTCCCTACTTGTGTGTCCTTTACAAACGCATTGCCTGTGTTCACTTAGTTCCATCCTTAGCATAAGTTTATGTTTAATAAATACTGTGGAATTAATTCACTCCACTGTCCTAGTGAATTCTGATCTACAGCAAAATTAGTTCACCATGTTGTTCCAAAAAGAGTAAAGAACTTGGCAGTGATGATTATAAGAACTTCTTCCTAATAGGAAGACAACTTTATTACTTTCTGTTCCAAATACATAACTTGTAAACAACTCAGACAATGTGCAAAAATATAAAAAACTATAAATGCACAAAACTATAAAATAAAACATCTGTAGTCCCGCTGCCCAGAAATGAGATGTGAACAGAAATAACATGAAGTGGCCATTGGCTGTAAAAGGTGATACACTGGGGCTGGGGATTTAGCTCAGCGGCACGGCGCCTGCCTGGCAAGCAAGAGGTCGTGAGTTCAATTCCCGGTACCGGAAAAAAACCAAAAATACCAAACCCCTTCCCCCGCAAAAAAAGGTGATACATTATTATTGTTCTGTTACTGAATCTTTCCTTGTTCTTCAACCGACATCCTGGTATTTGCTGAGTACCTACTAGGTGGTAGTCAGTGTATATGGCCTGAAATACAAAGATCAACAAGACAGGTGCAGGGCATCTCAGGCTTTCAGCAGCATTGTGTTGATGAGTTTTCTAGAATCAAAGCTTTCACGGGCTCTGGTGTTTCTGTGCCACATCTTCTTGGCTTCTGGGGGATGCTTTTATTTTTGTGCCTGAAAACACTTTTTTTTTTAAAAAAAAAAAAAGCCTATTTTTCCCAAAATGCTTTTCCCTCAACTTGTGATGAACAAACTTTTCAGAACATTTCTCCGAAGCCGTTTCCAAGCATTGTCAAGTTTTGAAAGGACGTTTTCATGACTTCTCTTAGGTCCTTCAGGAAACTCACCCTCCTTAGTTTTTGGTTATTGTTTGTGTCTGAAGGTCACATTCTTCTCCTAGGGAGCAGCTATTCACTCCAACAAGCCTAACTGGTTTCATGTGATCACCTTTCACTAAAAAAGAAAAAAAAGGGACCATTGTTCTTAGTAAGTGGAAAGGAATACTTGGCACCTTATATATGTTCGGATTAGTGGAGGGGCAGTACTGAGGATCTAACCTGTGGCCGCACACACTCTAGGCACCCATTCTACCACTGAGCTACATCTCCAGCCTTTTTTAAATTTTATTTTTTGACACAGGGTCCCATTAAATTGCCCTGGCCAGCCTCAGAGTTGGTGATCCTTCTGCCTTAACCTCTCAACTAGCTGAAATTACAGGTATGTGTCACCATTCTCAGCATGGAATTTTTTTATTTGTTTATGATTTATTTTTAAATTTTTAAAATTTGGGACAAGTTCCATGAAATCAAAATTTTATTTATTCATTTATTTGGTATTAAAGATGGAACTCAAGGCCTTTGCACTGAGCTAAATCCCCAGTCCTTTTTATTTATTTATTTATTTATTTAAAATCAGATTTTATTGGTATATTTTAGGTATACATAATGATCACATTCATCATAGAGAATTTGTATCTGTTCATGATATAATTTGATTCTTTTTTTCCCATTGCCCTACCCTCCCTTCAACTCTTCCTCCACTCTCCATTTACAAAAGCTTTGTTTCCACTTTTTCCTTCTTCTCTTTTTTTTCCTTTTACCTTCTTTCCTTTCCCCTCCCCCCTCCCTTGAGCATGAAATGTTCTCTCTTGAAAATTTTCTTCCTATTTCACAATACCTATTATACATTTTGATCCTTATTTACACTTTTGGTTTCTCATCCCAGAGAAACAATTTAGTATTTATACATGTGTCTAATTTATTTCACTTACGAGTATGGTCTCAAGGTACATCCATTTATCTAGGAATGTCTTGAGCATATCCTTCTTTATGGCAGAGTAGTACTCCATTGCATAAAAAAAACCCCACATCTTCTTTATCTATTCACCAGTTGATGGACATTTGGACTGTTGCCAAGATTTGGCTCTTACAAAGTGTGATGCTATAAACACAGTTGTGCATATATTGCTGTAGTATGATGCTTTCAATTTTTTGGAGAAGATACCAAGGAGGGGAATAGCTTTTCTAGCCCTTCCCCGCCCCCAATGGAGAATCAAATTCAGAACCTTGCACTTGCCAGGCAGGCGTTCTGCAGCTGAGCTATATCCCCAGCCCTTCCCCACCCCTTTTTAAAAAGACAGGGTCTCAGGGGCTAGGGATTTAGCTCAGCGGCAAAGCGCCTGCCTGGCAAGCACAAGGTCGTGAGTTCGGTTCCCGGTACCGGAGAAAAACCAAAAAAAAAAAAAAAAAAAGACAGGGTCTCATTATTATTGTCATTAACTAACACAGCACACTGAGGCCCAGAGATGTTAAGAAGGAGAGCCAGGATTAGAGCTCAGGGGCGTCATTCCCACCTATTTTGGAGAGAGCTGGATAGAACAGAGTCAAGGCACACTTCAGAGTGAGAAGCAACAGAACTTGGGGATGGATGGGATGGTTTCTCCCATGAGCCCAACTAGATAATTAGTTCCATTTATTATCACTGGGACAACTAACTCAAAGGGAAAAATTTGTTGTGGGTATAACTTAATGAGAGAAAAACTACAGCTGAGTTAATTGACACCAAAGTACTACTAATAATAGCAAACACGTACGTGGAGATTTCTCTGTGCCATTATTCCTTATAGGATTCACTGTATTTTCATCAGAAGCCCAAGAGGGAGAAGACATGCTAGGCATGGTGGTGCATGCTTGTAATTTTGCCACTTTGGGAGGCTAAAGCAAGAGGATTGCAAGCTCAAATCCTGCCTGGGCACTTTAGCAAGACCCTGTCTCAAAATAAAAAATAAAAAAGGACTAGGTGGTATATGCCTGTAATCCAAGCACTCAGGAGGTTGAGACAGGAGAATAGATGAGAGTTCAAGGCCAGCCTGAACTACACAGGAGACTCTATCTCAAAAAATTAAAAATAAAAAAGAGTGGAAATGTAGATCACTGTGTGGTCCTGGATTCATTCTCCAGTCCCACAAAAAAAAAAAAAACAAAGAAAGCAGAGAGAGGACCTATCATTATCTTTCCCAGATAAGGAAACTGAGGCACAGTGAGCTCAAGGAATTTGCACTGTGTTGCACAGTGGAAGTGTCAAAGGGAGTCTATAAAGTCTCGGCAGGCTGGCAGCAGAAGGTGGACTATAAACTACAGGCCGTGCATGTTCCAGAGGCTTCTGCAACGTAAAAGTTCCCCACAGTACCTGAGGCCAGGCCTCAGCAAAACAGCCTATTTTCCTGAAAGCCCTGGAATTTGCTTTTCCCTCTAATGTCACTCTGTAAAACTGGGCAGTGAGACATAAAATTGGCCCAAGGACATGAAATAATGAAGCCTGCAGGCCAATGTACTCAGGCTTCATGCCTATGTGTGGGAACCCCATGTCTGAAGCAAGTGGTTTAGTGGTTTGGCCTGAACTGCAAAAAGGGGTTCTTTATCCTGACATTATTTTTTAATTGGTTGGGAGGTTGGTTGTAGGAACTTGAGGAGTTATTTGATGAGAAGCCCTTGGGGAAACTTTTTTCAGACTCCCAGTTAAAGCTTTTCATTACAAAGATGTGGCCTTCTAGGTGTTTAATAAAGCTCTGCTTAATTTGGATGCCTGTGGAATTATATTTGGAGGGATTTCAATTAACAGAAACCAGTGGAAGAACAGATACTGATGTCTTTTTTTTGTAATGGAGAATAGCTTTCCAAAAACTCCTACTCAGCCCCTTGTGAAGGAAACTTGGAAGAGGGAGGCTGCTCATGTTTATCTTTGGGTCAAGGTAGCTTTGAATCCTCTTTCTTTTCCCACACTGCAGTTGTGGGAAAACAGCCTTGTCATTCTTCCTTTTTCACATCCTTCAAGGCCTCCCCTCTGCCCTGGTTCCCTGATTTCTAGTCCTATCTACAGCATCTCACTTTACCCCCAAAATGTCATCTACAGGTTCTTTCCTGCCAGAAATGCAATTCTCCGTTGGTTTTTTTTTTCCCAGCACTAGGGAGGATTGAAAGTTTGAGCCTGGCCCGGGAAATTTAACCATTTAGTAAGACCCTATTCAAAATTTTAAAAAAAAAACAAATAAATAAAAAGCAGGGGATATAGCTCAGCACTAAAAAAAAAAAAAATAAATAAACACACAAACCAAAAACAAACAAGTGAAAAACTTCAGGGACTTTAGACTCAGCTGACATCTTGAGTGTATAATGCACTGAGCCAAAATACTCACCTAAGCTGCTTCTATATTCCTGATCCACAGAAACTATGTGTTATGGATCGGATCTAAAATGTACCCACAAAGGCTCCTGTGTTGAAGTCTTGACCCCCTGTACAGCAATGTTCAGGGGTGGGGCTTTTGGGTACTGACTGTATCAGGAGGTCTCTTGTCTTACCAATGGACTAATTCATTGACGGGTTCATAATTGAATGGACTATTAAGAGTTGGTGGAAACTATAGGAGACGGGGCCTACTTGGAGGAAGCAGGTCACTGGGAGCATGTCCTACAAGGATATGTCTTGTTGTCCCCTATCCTGGCTTTCCCCACCAGCTTTAGGCTGACATGAAGCGAATAGCTTTGCTCTGCCATGCCCTTCCGCCTTGACGTTCTACTTCACCATAGGCCCAGAAACAATGGAGCCAGCTGACCAGACTGAAACTTCCTTTTTCTACTTTTTAGTTATTTATTTATTTTTTGTCTTTTTGAGACAGGGTCTTGCTATGCAGTTCAGGCTGGCCTTGAGCCCACTTCATAGCCCAGGCTGGTCTTGAACTCCCAACTATCCTCCTGCCTCAGCCTCCTGAGTGCTGGGATTACAGGTGTGCGCCACCACACCCGGCAAGACTGAAACTTCTGAAACCGTGTGCCAAAATAAACCTTTCCTCCTGTAAGTTGTCCTTGAGCATTTTGTCACAACGACGAAAAGGTGACTAACAGACCATGTGCAGTGATAAATGTTTGCTGCTGTTTTACACCACTAAGTGTTGGAGAAAATTAATGTTACGTTGTTTCTTCCCAACAGCAATTCCCCCTGTCAGCTTGTATGTAATTATAGCCAGGCATTGCATAATGGCATTTGGAACTACATATACAATGGTGGTCCTGTAAGATATTGGCAAGTGACATCAAGCTGTCTTAGTTTGTGTAGGTGCACACTATGATGTTTGCACAATAACAAATTCACATAGCATAGCATTTCTCAGACTATTTTCAAGTGCCTGTAAGTGGCACTTGACTATACTTACCATTTAATCATGGCTAGTTCATGTGATTGGGGGCTTCCCATCTACATATTAGGGTCCGTTTGTGCCCTGGGTTTAGCGCTTGCTCTGTTAGAAGCAAGAAGAAGGGGCTGGGGATTTAGCTCAGTGGCACAGTGCCTGCCTGGCAAGCACAAGGTCATGAGTTTGATTCCCGGTACCGGAAAAAAAACAAACAAACAAAAAAAACAAAACAAACAAACAAAAAAAACCCAAAAAAAAAGAAGCAAGAAGAGGAAGCACCACTCTTCTCTGTCTCTCTCTCTCTTTCTCTTTTATATATATACATATATATTTGATATGAGTATGTCAATTAATGTGAATATGTAGTTCTAGATATTATATGTACTTACATCTATAAATCAACTTTACATTGAGGATTTTTGTTTCATTTTGTTTGTTTTTGCAGTACTGGAATTGAACCCTAGGTCCTTGCATTGACCTACATCCTCAGCCCCTTGGCTATGGCTTGTATCTAGATAACCCCCCTAAAGCCTGACGTGCTCATAGGTGGGGTTTTCAGAGATGGCTTGCTGTCTGCTACCTGCCGTGCCACAGTCTGGCTTTCCTCTGCCATACCACCCTGCGTTGGAGCTAGCTAATTATGGACCAAAACCTCTACAAACTGTGAGCTAAAATAAACCTTTCCTCCTTTAACTGTAGTGTTGGTTATTTTGTCTCAGCAATGTGAAAATAACTAAGACATTTTAACTTTTTTTATTTTGAGACAGGATCTTACTAAATCATTAAGTTGCCCAAGTTAGGTTCAAACTCATGAATCTCCAGCCTCAGTTTCCCAGAGTTCTGAGAATGCAGGTATGAAATCTGGCAGCAGCCCTTTTAAAAATTTTATTTTGAGACAGGGTCTTGTTAGGTTGCCCAAACTGGCGTTGAACTTGTGATCCTCCTGCCTCAGCTTCTCAACTAGTTGGGATTACAAGCTTGAGGTATGACACTTTTAATAAATGCATAAAAAACATGTTTTGCTATTCTTTCTTTTATATATGGGACCAATACATTAACTTATTCAACATGTACTGAGTTCCTGCTATATATAAAAACTTACAAGACATAAAAAGGCAGCAGAAATTAATCCTTCCTTTAGGGAATTTACAATCTAATAGGAGTATTCGAACTTGCACATTAATAAAATACTATGCAGAAACATCTAAAACCCTACACATGGGACCTTGAAGTGGCCTTGTCCTGTGTGCTATGTTCTAAAAGCTTTAAATGGATAATCTTCTCTGCTAGAATATGGTACCCACGAGTGCAGGGATTTATCCACAACTCCATCTCCCAGAGCTATACATGGAAAATTTTATTACATTTGGCATGCAGTAGATATTTATTTAATGATTCCCACTGTGCCTTTATAACCCTATAAGAAAAATAGAGAGGTTAGTGTACAGGTCCTAGAAAGTCTCCTAGATTTGAATCTTAGCTCCATGATTTCCTGTGAAGTGATCTTGGCAAAGTTACTGGCTGTCTGTGACTCAGTTTCCTGATATAAAAAGTGTGGTTAATAATAGTACCTAGTAACAGAACCAAACAATAATACTAGTAGAGTTATCATGCGGATGTCATAAGGTTATTTATGTACCACACTTGGAACAGTGCCTGATATGATAAACATTAAAATGTCAACTCATTACTGTCACTACAATGATCCTCATTTTACAATGAAATGAAGCCTTGGAGATATTCATTAAGTCATGTCTGTGTTTTAACTGTATCACTCTAACATCACCCAAAACAGTAGAAAAGCAAAGCAGACAAGACTTGCATCAGAGTATTTTCTTGTAAGGTAAAGATGAGGTTTTTTTTTTTTTTTTTTTACATCCAAAGATGATCAAATTAGTGGAGAACTTCTTGAAAACAGTTTGTTCTAAACCAAGATCAACAAACCCTAGCCCAACTCATTTTTACTACTTTTCTTCTTAAGGAGTTGGTTGCTTCTGTCAGAGAAGCCCCCCGGGGCGGGTAGATGGACTGGCTGTTGGTACAGCAGTTTTTGCACAACTCACAAGGCAGTTTATAACACAATTTAGAAATACCAGGGATAACAGGATTGTTAATCATGCTGTCTGCTGATGTAAACTCTATTTGGATACATACACTGTTTTAAAAATAACCTAAAACACAATTACCATCAGGAAGACCGGCTGGTTGAATGACTACAGAAATATCATTCAGGTAGTTCATTAACTAATTACAGCACTCCACAAATACAGCCTCCTTCAAGGCAGTGGCTGGAGGGATGATTCACAGGGCTGGGCTCAGGGACCAGAAGGGTGTTTATTTAGCTCTCTCTTCTGGCACTAGTATCACGAGGTGGCACTCTTGACTGACATAGAGACACATCCTCCCTTACTGTATGTAGCATCTGTGGGCAGGTGCTACGGAAGCCCAGAAATACTTCCATGGCATCAAACAACCCTATTCCTCCCTTCTCTGCATTTATAATTCAACCCAGACTTTCAGAGAGCTTGGACAAGGCAAGCAGGTAGCTGGTCACTCGTGCAGTTTGAACCCATTGTCTTTGCTGTGTTGAGCAATGCATGGGAGAATTACTTACTAGGGCCAAAAGTGCCCCCTGCCCTGCTGCCTGGGGAGCACCTGCATTCTCACTAGTCCTCCAGGTGGGCTGTGCAGCCAACATGCTAGGATTTTTGAGAACATTTAAAAGTATGAATGTGTTTGCAAAGCACATAAAAGCCCCACTGCTTTGTGCAGATCAGCCTTTGAAGCTGCAGAGAAGTGGGTAATGGAGGTATCTGCGTCAAAGACCTAATGGATCAGGTGACATAAGAAACGTAAAGTTTTCAGGATGTCTGCCACGAAGCCAAGCTCAGCAAATGTACGAACTATTCTCCTCGTCATCTGACTTGCCACACTTCCACATGGCCTTTGCAGAACAGATTCCAACTCCGCTCCTTTCCCTGCGTGCAGCTCCGTCTGCCCTCAGACCCATGCTCCTGTGGCCAGCCTTATGGTGGTCCTGAAGACCAACTACTCAAAACGCTGAGCAGCAATGCATTCCAGACTTTTAAAATCGGTGACGGTAGCATACTATCCCCTGCCTGCCAAAGGTCTCCCAACAGCTCCTATTTAGATCTGCCAGACCTCTCCCTACTTTCTGACAAAGAAAAAAACCCTTACATTGACCTGGCTGTACTATCCTATTTTTCTGTTTTCTTCCAGAGTAGCGAATGTCAGAAATTTCTCGGGCCAAAGACAGGATTAACATTTCTCAGCCTAGTAAACATACCCATCTGGATTCAACACAGGGAGCATTAGCGTTCCAACCGTTTCCTGTAATCAGCTTGAATGATCCAGGCTGCAAGCGTGGAAATTAAATTCTAGAAGTGATTTTCCCGTCCTGGAAGCTGTTTCAATTACAGCTTCTTGTAGATGAACCTCCGGTAAGCAGCAAATCTACAAGCTCTGGCCCTTATGTAATGAGTCTGCACAAGGGGAACCTGGCCCTGACACAAGGAAGACGCCACCTGCAGGCTGAGAACACAATCACTAAAAGAGATTTGTGTCGCCAAGCCTCTGTGGCAAAACAGACATCCACAGATTCTGAGCAACCACGTCCTTAAAGACTTTCGGTTCAGCGCCAATGCAGGAGACCAATAGGTCATTTCCATGTAATAGACAGTGCTAAACCTCAGTGCTGTGGATGCATTAGCTCCATTTGAGATTGAGTAGATGTGACCCCAAGTCGAGTGTGGCGGCACACGCCTGTAATCCCAGCACTCGGGAAACTGAGGCAGGAGGATCACTGTGAGTTTGAGGCCAGCCTGGGCTACATAGTGAGTTCAAGGCAAATCTGAACTACACAGAGAGACCCTGTCTCAAAAAAAAAAAAAAAATGTGATAATAAACTGAATCTCCATGATTAAATAGAGAGGAAGTAAAAAAATTCAGATGTGTTATGCACATGTATCAGCTCCCCAAGAAGAATGTAATAATTATGTATGGCAAACAGGTACTATAAAAATAAAAAATAAATAATAGTTTTGTGAAGAGAAGTGGGAAGGTTATTTCAAGTAGAAGGAAGAGCAAGCAAAGGCCAAAAGCAACAGAGCACCTGCGTATGTCCGCAAGTGTGCACAGGTGTGTAACTCCAGCCAGCCCAGGACTCAGGTGCAAGGAAAGCAGTGCCAGTGGCCAGCTGGGCACACCTTTGCCCTTCACCATCACTTTTCAACATCAGGAAGTCCTTTAGACAGTGTCCCAGGATTTAGTTTTCAAGACACCAGATTTCTTGTACATGAGATACAGCCCTATAAGCCCTCCTAAGATTCCTAGAGAATACAGCTTTTTATTTCAAAACTCCATCTTCAGAGTGGGCAATGGGTCCTTGTAATTAGAATTAGGCTTCAGTGAGTGTCAGAATAGTCAGTTCACAGAGGCAGAGGAACCGATCCAAGGGAAACCTCAGGGGATAGCAATCAGTCCTAGAAGGTCTTGGCTGTATGGCCACATGAGTGATTTTCAGAGCAGTTTCAGAGGTCACTGCGGAGGTGGCTGTGGTGTGAACTGGTAGCAGATAATACTTTGCTGAAGATTCCTCTGGTGTGGAAATGACTTGGGGGCTGAACTGAGGCTCGTTATGAAGCAGGAGCCTGTACTTGTTCCTTTTTTCTGTGCTCCTATTTCGGTGAAGGATGCTTACTAAGGAAGGGCTGAACCTGCTGCCGTCAGCCCACTCTGGATGGGGGAGAGCAGAGAGTTGGACAGCTCTGTGTTCAAGAAAGTCCTAACCTTGCAGTTGTCTGTGGGACTCACGTTACTTAATGTCATTAATTGCCAAGTTCTTTACTATTAAAATGGAGACAATCAAGCTCATGGGTGGCTGTGGGTGACAAAAGAATATTCATGGAAATCTGGCATCGCAATGAATGTCTAATAATAATGAGTTTATCCAGGTGCAACTGAATAAAAGGTTGCAGCTTGTGTCTACTTTTGAATTTTTCCGGCCATTGAGGGGCAGTTTGGAGGCCTCCTAAGATGTCATCAGGGTGGCCAGTGAGGTCACTCAAGTAGGAACCCACAGTTAGTTATTCCTGAGGCCCTCCTGCCAGCCTTTCCTCCTCTCTCTGCTTCTTCTGAGCTCTGCACAAGAGCCAGCAGCTTCCTAAACACCTTCTCCATGCAAGGCTGTGGCATAAAGGGCACCCGGCCAAAAGATGCAATCTGGGTTCTCATTTACTGGGTCCTCATTTACTGTAATAGAAGGTATCTTAATAGAAGGTATCTCATTTACCATAATAGAAGATATCTCATTTCTGGGTTCCCATTTACCATAAGAGAAGGTGAACATTTCCATTGCTCTTCTGTTTTGAAATCCCAGAAGCAGGAAAGATTTAGTTTTTTTTTTTTTTTCTTTTATGAGGTTAAAAAAAAAAAAGAAGAACCAGGTTTGGGACATAGCTCAGTGATGGAAAACTTGCCCAAGGCTCTGGAGTTAAACCCTATCAAGCAAAAACAAACAAACAAACAACAACAAAAACCCTTCCTAGCCAGGTGTGGCAGCACACACCTATAATCCCAGCACTCAGGAGGCTGAGGCAGGAGGATCTTTGCGAGTTCAAGACCAGCCTGGGCTACAAAGTGAGCTCAAGGCCAACCTGAACTGCATAGTGAGACCCTGTCTCAAAAAGACAAAAACAAAAAACAAAAAACAAAAAACCCTCCTAAATACTGTAGGACACAAATTGGCAGGGTCTCACTATGTAGCTCAGGCTGATCTTGAACTCACTATATAGCCCCCCAGCTGACCTCAAACTCACGGCAATCCTCCTGCATCAGCCTCCCAAGTGCTGAGATCACAAGTGTGTGACACCATGCTGGACTACTTTGCTTCTTCTGGTCTCAATTTCCTAACCTATAAATGAGATAATAGTGATACCTTCCTCTTAGGGTTATTGTGGAGATTAAATGAAAACATATGAAACACACTGGGAGAAAACAAGCGTCCGACAAGTCATAGCAATTATAATAGTATTCTGCTTCCAGAGTTGACTTAGGGTTTTTTTCCAGAAATATTCCATGTTTACAAGAAAATACATTTACACACATCTGAACACAGAGAAAAATTTTTTTTGTCTTTTTGAGACAGGTCTTGCTATATAGTTCAGACTGGCCTTGAGCTCACTTTGTAGCTCAGACTGGTCTCAAACTTGCAATGATCCTCCTGCCTCAGCTTCCCAAGTGCTGGGATTACAGGTATGTGCCATCATGCCTAGCCAGTTCTAATATTTCATTGTGGATTTTTTGTCTAGTTGATCAGTCCTTTTGTGATAATTGGGTATTGTGGTCTCCCATTATAATTGTATTAGTGCTTATTTGATTTTTCCTGCCTGTTAATACTTGTTTTATATAGTTGGATGCATTGGTGTTTGCTACACATATATTTATGATTGTTATCTCTTCCTCTTGGACTGTTCCCTTTACAAGAATATAGTGACTTTCTTTACCTCTCTTTATCAGTCTTAGCTTGACATTCACTTTGTCTACAAATAGAATAGCTACCCCTGCTTTTTCCTGGGTTCCTGTTGCACAGAGTATAGTTTTCCATCCTTTGACTTTCAGTCTATGGATTTCTTTTTGAATTAAATGTGTTTCTTATATGCAATATATTGTTGGATCTTGCTTCTTGATCCATTTGGCCAGTCTGTGTCTTTTGATTAGTGAATTGAGACCATTAACATTGATGGTTGTAACTGGTATGTACTGACTTATCCTTATCATGTTATTTTCCTGTTGTTGGCTTCTCCTCTTTTTTCCCCTCCCTAATTGTTTGTCTTGCCTGGTTGATTCCTTCTGTTGGGGTTCATGGAGTTGTAGTTCTTGTTATCTCTTTCTAGAATGTCCTTCAGGGGCTGGGGATTTAGCTCAGCAGCACAGTGCCTGCCTGGCAAGCGCAAGGTCATGAGTTCAATTCCCAGTACCAGAAAAAAAAAAAAAACTGAAAAAACAAAAACAAAATAGAACATCCTTCAAAATAGTTTGGAGTACTGGTTTAGTCGTCATAAATTTTCTCAGATTTTCTTTGTCATGCAAGTTTATTTCTCCATCAGTTTTAAAAGATAGCTTTGCAGGGTATATCAATTTGGGTTGAAGGTTGTTGTCCTTTAGAACTTGAAATACTTCACTCCAAGTGCTCCTTGACTTGAAGGTTTGTGTTGAGAAGTCAGCTATGATTCTGATGGGCTTTTCTTTATAGGTGATTTGTTTCTTTTCCCTAACAGCTTCTAAGATTCTATTCTTGAGTTGAATTTCTGGCATCTTGACTATGATATGCCTAGCTGTAGTTTTTTTTATCATGGCTAACTGGAGCTCAATATGCCTCACTTATCTGTATGTAAAATTCCTTTTCCTACCAAGGAAGTTTTCTGACATGGCATCCATGAAAAGTTGTTTTATATCATTTATGCTATCTCCTGCTTTTTCATTTATTCCAATCAATGTTAAGTTATTCTTCTTTGCGTCATCTAGCAGCTACTGGATTCATTTCTCGTGGTCCCTTGCTATTTTTAAGAAACTTTCTTTTCATGTTCACTAGCCTGTCATATATCTGAGATCCTGTCCTCACATTGGCTTAATTTACTGTGAATACTTTGCATGAATTTTTATTCTCCTGGATATCTGCTTGAATCTACTATATGGATTCCATTTTTTTCCTATGCTGAGCATTCATGACTTCCATAATTTTCTTAAGCTCCTCTATTTTTTGTCTGTATTTGCTCTAGAGTTACTAAGCATGGTTTTCATTGTGGACACCATCTCTGCAGTTACCTGAGAGATTGTTTCTGCTTTGATTTTTTCTAGAGCCTCACTCAATTTCTTTGCTGTTACTTCAGAGAGGCCAAGTAGATGGCTTTCAGATTGTTCCACCTTATTGCCCGCTGTGTTTGCCTTTAGTGACCCTAGATGTTTGGGGTTGCATCTTGTTTAAGTATCTTCTCATTTTCTTTTCTTTTTTAAATTTTAATTTTAATTCCTGGGGTAATGTTTGTAAATTGCCTATGGTGAGTTGCTTTACTGCTAGTATTTAGAACCCTTAGCAAATGACTACTTCTCCAAGTTATCTTCCATGTGGAGCTAGTTTTTGGGTTTTGAGTCTGTTGCAAGATCCTACCTCTTAAAAGGCCTCATGGCCTTTGGTGCCAGGCAGCCATGGAAAATAAGTGCTCCTTGGGCCTGGAGTTTGGGGAGCTGGAGGCCAGTGTGGGTCCTGCACCAGTTGTCCCCACAGCAGCTGAAGGAGGCCCCTTCAGTGAAGGAGCTGCTGGCCTCATGGGGGACACTCAAGCCGAGGGCCTCTCGCAGGATGAGGATGGCCACAACCTGAGCCCAGAGGTTCATGTGAGCAACAGAGGTGACACTGCCCACCAGGTGGATCATGGGGACCAGCAGCCTGAGCAGCTGTCACCAGCTGAGCAGGATGCTGCAGGTGCCAGGGGTGGATGGCAAGGCTGGCCCACATGGCACCAAATCCCATTCATCTTCACACAGTGGCAGGTGCAGGAACAGGAAAGCAGTTTCCACGAAACTCAGTACCCAGATGTCCTTATGAGACTGAAGCTTTCAAGAGACCTGAACGTGCCCAAATCCAGAGTGCAGGTCAGTAAATCCAAGGAAAGCCGATTGGCAGCACAGTCATTCTCCATCCTGCTTCAGGACATAGCTTTGCCTGGCCATTGTGAAGCTGGTGTTATTTCTTGTCCTTTCTTACTCTGACGAGCAAGACCTGCACTTAGGAGAACTCATAGAGAGAAGATCGAGTGAGTCAACCTGGGCTTGTCACTCCTTCCCATTACCAAAAGGAATGTGCTTTCATAAAGGAAAAGCAAAACATCAAGCTGCCTCTCTTATTCTGTGTGAACAATGAAATACATAGTTAGGCATATAATATGCAGAGGTGTAATTACATACACCCTTAATACATAAATGTATGGACAGATATTCCTTATTCAATGACCTACCTGTTAAATGACTGGATTCACATGTGAGGCATACTGTTTGGACTTGTGACCTGTCCTTTTTTGGTACAATTTTCTCCATTTTGTTCCCAGAACTTCCATTTCTTTTTCTTTTGTAGAGTACATCTCTTGCATAGCAGACTGTCATGTTTGCTGGTTTTACCGTGCAGTAGTGCACTTATATGCTCTGTTATACATTACTGCATGAAAATTTATGCACATAAAAGCACAAGCACCAAGTGGAGTTTCCTCAAGTCTGAATACTGTATTGTACATAGGATATAAAATTCCACACATAGTGACCAATTCATTGAAGAACCTAGTCACAGGAACAGACCTCAGGGGTTCAATGAGGAATGTCTATGTATTTATTCACTAAGTAATGTTGCCTTCATTGGAAGAGTGGTATGCTTGAAGGTGCATGTCTGTGTGCAACCCTGCTGGGGCTCAGTCTGACCTTGAAAGAATGCAAATGGGTGCAGAGAGAAGCATGATTATAAGAGGGTTCACTTGTAGGAAAGCATTTGCAAGTAAGCCTGAAAACTTAGATAAACATGAATGTAATAAGAATTATTTCTTTGGCTGTATCTGCAGCTCATTTGCTCTTCTTTTTGGTGCTCGGTGTAGAACCCAGGACCTCACAGGTCAGTGCTCAACACTCTACCACTGAGATGTTTCCCCCAGACTAAATTCATAGATGTTCAGGAGATTAAATGCTCACAGAGAAGATTCTCTGATTAAGTCATGGATATCTAATTAAGCTAACAGTGATAAGGAAGTTAATTTGAAAGGTTAGTTGCCTGATTTTCTTTTCTTTGTAAGTTCTGGTTAAGTAAGGAGAGAGTGGCAGCTCACAATTTAAATTTCTCTGCATACACTGCAGTCTCCATGTGAAAACATTCACCAAATAGACAGGATCTGGCTGAGTATGGTGTAGGATTATGGGCTCTGGAGATTGGCTTAAAGAGTGAAATAAGCAAAGCAGTGGTATGGTGTGAATTTCATTAACTGAAGAAAGAGGAAAGCCATAGAAATAAACTACAAACATTCAAAAGAAAAAGAAAAAGATTCTATCTCTCCAATTTGTTAGGGATGAGGAGCTGCTGCCTGCTTGGCTCAGCTTCTGCTTCTTTGGCACTGTGCCACCGTATTTTCTGTGATTCAGTTGGGGTTCACGGAGTTGTAGTCCTTGTTATCTCTTTCTAGAATGTCCTTCAAAACAACCTCAGTCTTGGAATACCAGGAAGAACAGCTGTTTCTAACAAATATGTCACATTTGGGCTATTGTAGTACAAATGACATTAGCATCAAAAACAGACTAGAAAATGACAAACTGAGCTAACCATTAATTTGTCACCTTTAACCATATGAACTAGATTTGTGGTTATATAACAAAATCTAAAACAAATCAGAAAATTATATGCAATACACAAGTCCTAATATGTGAATTTTGCCCTCAAGGGTTAAAATTTAAAATGAGTTAGAGAGAAAATAGAGAAGTGGAAGAAGAAGAAGGGATTAGAAGTAAGGCTGGAGGACAAAGGGTCATCACACTAACTTTGGGAAACTGGTGCTGAAAACTGGAGGGAAAGAGAGAAGGAAGAGATTAAAAGAAGAACAGAACAGAACCACAACCACAAAGAGGCTAGAAACCACATTCACGTTCATATAAAGACAGGACCAAACAATGGAGAAAAAAAACAAAAACAGAAAATAACAAAAAAAATAAAAGACTAAACCACAACAACAATAACAAAAAACAAAGAGAGGGGGAGGGAGAGAGAGAGAGAGAGAGAGAGAAAGAGAGTCCACTCTTCCAGGTTTATCAGTTTGTCTCTGCTGTCACTGGTAGACAATGTGTGGAGACAGAGTCCAGATCCATGTTGATTTATCCCAGTAAGCCAACAGTAGCTTTCTGGCAGCGTAGTGGATAATCTCAGAGAGGTTGCACCTTCTGGCTGAGACCAAACTCATTCAACCTGCAGCCTTCTGTGGGCCTGAGCCCAGCTGGGAGCTGCTAGATGGAGTCAACAGCTGTTTTGAGTTCTGAGCTCAATTAACCCCTCTCCAAAATGGTTCCTGGCCAATGGTTCTCTTGCGTGGGACAACTGAGCCCTCCACACTACCAGCTAGTGCAGTCCTTCATGTCTGCTGCTACTCTCCACGGCTGCATCTCTCTGTGGAGGCCTCTGGGGTTGCCAGCAGTCACTGTGTATTTGCAGGTCTGAATCGATCCTCTCTGAGGAGTCCTTTGTCAGGGAGAAGGCACTGCAAGCTACGTACTTCTTTGTTGAAGTTTCTCTCTTCACTTTCTCCATGGGCTTCAATTCGTGCTTCAGATCCCTCCTGGGTCCAGGGCATCCACTTCTCTCCTTGTCTTCCCCACACTGCTACATTCCAGTGTCTGGATGGCAACTCTCAGAGAGTCTTTCTCTCTTGCTTACCATTCCACCATCTTGGTCCTCTCTCCCAGAGATTTTATATTTGAAAATGCAAGTGAACAACCATTTGAACAATTGAAACACACTTTCAGCATTTACAAATCATGTAAAGTTGACCCACATATGTACAAACAATGCTGCTGAGGCAAACTGGATCTTCAAATCAAGAGCAGTATGGGCCAGAATGGATGTGCCTAATGGGGCAACTTAAAAACAGTGTAAATTACTATACTTTTCCCAGAGTAATTTGGAACAGAATGGAGCATTAAAGGAAGTGTGATAGTTATTTGCTCAAGCTTTTAAGTACAATATAAAAGGACCAGTGATTTTATTATTATATTTTCCATTTGGCTTCCCAGCACCTCAGATTCAATCTATGTCCTGCTGTTCAAAGGTATTTTGAAATGAGCCAAGTCTTAATTGAAGTGGAGGTGCCTGAAACCAAAGTTAATACCAGGAGCAACAGGGAGTCAAATTTATGGGGGTAAACTGTTGTTTATTTCAAGTCTGTATTTCAAGTCCTTTCAGCTCTTTGAGCCAGCTGAAGTTCTGACTGTAGACTTGATGGCTGGCACTGAGCTAACTGAGTCAGAGATGCAGCTGTAATGATTCTGCTCAACTTTGGATTCCCTTGGAACATAAGAAGAGCTGTGCTACAGGGCAAAGTGCCTAAGTCAGATAGCACTTGGTGTGATTTCCACCAATAATTATGAAGGCTACTAAATACCAGCTACTGATCTGGATGGTACAGATACAATGGAGAATAGGATGAGGCTAGGTCTTGTCCTTGTGGGACTTGAATTATTTTTTATGGCATTGACATAAATAAGTAGAAATAAATAAATAAATAAATAAATAAATAAAAGCATTTAATACCAATAAACAGAATGATGAAAAGAGAGTTCCTAGTAGTCCATTTTCTGTTACAGTAACAAAATACCTGATTGAAGACCCACTGGCCTCCTAATACAGACTTGCACAGGATACTGCAGTGAGTTCCAAACCTTCAACTGCATCCTGTGGATCTCCAGTGTGTAAAGAGTGTGCTGACTCTGCATAAAGACAATTTTGACTCTGCATAAAGACAAGATGGTGGAGTGGTAAACAGAAGAGAAACAACCTCTCTGAGAATTGGTGTCCAGACACTGGAATATAGTAACCTGAGGAGGAAAAGAAGGAATGACGTGGGTCAGTGGGACCCAGCAAGGATCTGAATTGAGAATTAAAGCCCATGGGGAGAGCAAAGAGAAAGACCTCCACACAGAAGGAGGTCACAAGCCATATTTTCTTCCTGAGCCCTGACTCACTGTGTGGGAGGGGCAAGTTGACCTTGTAGATGCATGGTAGCTACTGGCCACCCCAGAGGCCTCCACAGAGAATTGCACCCATGGAATGGAGCAGTGGACACAGCATACTTCAGTGACTGGTGAGTTACTCAGATTCATATGTCCCCCAAGAGAGGGCAACTGGCTGATAGCCATCTTGGAGAAGGGCCAATTGAGCTCGGAAGTGAGAACAGCTGTCGACTGGCTCCATCTAGCAGCTCCCAGTGTTGTGATGAGGAAGAACCCTAGTTCAAGTCAGTAGGAGGTTAAGCAGCTGAGTTCAAGCTGGCAGGGAGCCGAGTTCAAGCCAGCATGAGGCACATGGAGTGTTGCAGGCTGAACAAATCAGGTTTCAACCTCACAGCCAGAAACAAGCCTGAATGTCAGTGGAACTAAAGGTGCAGGCTTGTAGGAATTATCCACTACCCACCATACAGCTACAGCTGGCTTGCTGTGATTAATCAACAGGGAGCTGGACTCTGTCTGTCCATTCTGTCACCACTAAGAGTAGAGGCATGTCCTGATGTGGAGACTTTTTACTTCTTTTTTTTATTTTGTGCTTTACTTGTGATTGTTCATTCTTGTTTTTATATGAGTGTGAACACTGTTTCTAGTTTTTTGTTGTTCTGTTCAGTTCTTTTTTAAAATTTATTTAAAAGAGTAAAAGAAGGATAACACAGTTGTAGGGGGATTTACCGGATTACAGACAAAGTGGTAGGACAATATCAATGGTTGTTATTTTACCTATTGGTATCTTCAAGATATTTTCTCAGGAAAACAGACAAATAGTGAGTTACAGACAAAAATAGTAGGAAATTATCAATGGTTGTTGTACTATACTTTAGTTTCTTCAAAGTGGTTTCTAGGGAAAACAAATAGAGCTATACATGAGTGAT
>NW_004955551.1:354550-416229 GCF_000276665.1 Chinchilla lanigera | reverse complement strand
GAGAGACTAGCACCAGTGTCCAGCAATAGGCTGTTTACTTTTTCTTCTATAGTCATGATTACAAGGGGCTCCTCCTTGAAGATAACGGTCTGGCCAGAGGGAGAAGGCAGAGCATGACCTAGGCCCCTTCATTCCTGTTGGACCAGCTGGTAGGAGGGGTCTGAGCTATGGGGACTTCGCTTCAGAGGGTAGTCCGATCTCTAGTGGTCACCTTTACAGTGAGGGCATTGCACAGGGGGCTTCTTAGGGAAGTCCCTCTTGAGGTGGCCTGGCTTTTGACAGTGGTGGCAGATGAATGTAGTTGATGTGTTCTTCTTAGGGCCCTGAGAATCAGACTTAGGGTCTGTTTCTCTTAGTGCTGCAACAAAGGCAGCTGTTTTTTCTTGGTCTCTTTGTTTTCTCTCCTTGGCTTCCTTCTCCTCATGGCTATAAAATACTGAGGAGGCATTCTTACTAACATCTCAAGTGAGCTATCTGGGGCAAAAGCCATTTTTTGTAGCTTTTTTCTACTATTTGGTGCTGACTGAGTAATAAACATCTTTAAGAACAGTTTGTCCCTCTACTGAACTGGGATCCAGGGAAGTATGCTTTATCAATGCCTCTTGTCTAAGAAAGCAGAGGGGTGTTCTCTCCAGCCTCCCAGTGCATTGGGATCCCACAACCACTTAGTGTCCTCTCCCCAACCATCAACACAGGCCACAGGAACATGTGGATGAAGTCCTCGGCCCGCTAGTCAGTCTCAGCACCATCAGGTGGAAAGTGTCCCAGGCAGGTAACCTAGACATGTACCTTCTCCATGAAGGTGGTTTCAGTTCTTGATTTTATTTCTTATTTCCTTCTTTCTCTCCTGACTTCACCAGTTTCCCAAAGTTTTTGTAATCTTCCTTTGTCCTCCAGTCTTGATTCTAATCTCTTCCTCTTCTTCTGGTTCTCTATTTTTCCCTCTAAGTCCTTTTAAATTTTCTACCCTAAGGGTAAAATTGCCATACTGAGGGCATATTTATGGTACACAATTTTCTGGTACATTTTAGATTTTCTTATATAGCCACAAATCTAGTTCACAAAGTTGGCAAATTAATAGTTACCACAGTTTGTAATTTTCTAGGCTATGTTTGATGTTGTTGTTATTACTGATTGTACTACTTTACCCAAGGTAACATAGCCATTCTAACCAGTTGTTCTTCCTGATGTACCAAGACTGAGATTGTCCGAGGGTCATAAACAACACTATAGGCCAGTGCCAAAGAACCAGGGGTTATGCCAAGTAGGCAGCAACTTCTCATCTGCAATAAATTCAAAAGGTAAAATTTTTGCAACAGACTCAAAACCCAAAAGTCACACCTGGAAGACATCTCTGAGTAGTTATTTCCTAAGGGTTTTAAACACTGGCAATAAAGCTAACCATAAGCAATTTATAAGCATCAAGCCAGAATTAAACTTTAAAAAGAAAGAAAGAAAATGAGAAGCCAATTAAGCAAGATGCAAGCCCAGATTTCCAGATCACCAAAGGCAAATCCAGAAGGCAATGAGGTAGAACAATTTGAAAGCCACCCACCCGGACTCTCTGAAGTGTTAAGAGCAGAAGTAACAAAGCAAATGAATGAGGCTCCAGAAATATCAAATCAAAAACAATCTCTCAGACAACTACAGAGGAAGTGACCATAATGAAAGACATGGTCAGTGATTCTAGAGCAGATGCAGATTTAAAAAAATAGAGGAGCTTAGGAAAATGATGGAAAACACAAACACAACATAGGAAAGAAATGGAATCTCTAAAATAGATTCAAGCAGATATCCAGGAAATTTAAAATTCCTTGAAAATATATGCAGCAGAATGATACACTGTGAGGGCAGAATCTCAGATATAGAAGACAGGATTGTGGTCAGAAAACATGTCTTTAAAATAGCAAAAGACCACAGAAAATCAATCCAACAGCTGCTAAATGATGCAAAGAAGAATAATATACGACTAACCGAGTCAAAGAAAAAGCAGGAGATAACACAAATGACATAAAAAAAAACAACCCTGTTCACAAAGGTAATGAAACAAAACTTGCCAAGCATGGAAAAAAAATTTGACATACAGACAAGTAAAGCATATAGAATTCCAATTAGCCGTGATTAAAAAAAAATCTACACCAATGCATATAGTAATCAAGATTCCAGATATTCAACATAAGAACAGAATATTAAAAGCTATTACAGAAAAGCAACAAATCACCTATAAAGGAAAGCCATTAGAATCACAGCAGACTTTTCATCACAAACCCTTAATTAAGTCAAAGGGAGTATAGAGTGAAGTATTTCAAGCCCTAAAAGAAAACAACCTCCACCTAGAGTGATGTACGCTATAAAACTACCTCCAAAATTGATGGATAAATAAGATACTTCCATGACAAACTACACCTGAAGAAATTCATCACCACTAAACCAGCACTCCAAAATGTTGTGAAGGACGTTCTAGAAAGAGATAACAAGGACTACAACTCCATGAACCCCAACAGAAGGAATCAACCAGGCAAGGCAAGTAATTAAACAGAGGTAGGAGAAAAAGGGAGCCCACAATAGGAACACAACATGCCAAAGATAAGTTAATACATATTAACTATAACCATCAATGTAAATGGTCTTAACTCACCAATCAAAGGAAACTGACTGGCTAAATGGATCAAGAAGCAAGATCCAACAATATGGTGCATACAAGAAACACATTTAATTCAAAAAGAAATTCCTAGACTGAAAGTCAAAGAATTGAAAACTATACTCCATACAACAGGAACCCAGAAAAAAGGAGTAGTTATTCTATTTGCAGACAAAGTGAATTTCAAGTCAAGACTGATTAAGAGACACCAGAAGGTCACTACATCCTTATAAAAGGAACAGTCCAAGAGGAAGACATAATAATCAGAAATATACATGCAACATATACCAGTGCACCCAATTATATAAAACAAATACTAACAGGCAGGAAAAATCAAAAAAGTACTAATACAATTATAATGGGAGACCTCAATACCCACTGTCACAAATAGACAGGTTAACTAGACAAAAAATCAACAAAGAAATATCAGAACTTAGCCAAACTTTTGAACAAATGAACTTAGTAGATGTCTACAGAGTGCTCTACCCCACATCACAATATACCTTCTTCTCAGCTGTTCATGGGATGTTCTACAAAATAGACCACACGTTAGCTCATAGAACATGCTTAAATAAATGCAAAGGAATTTAAATTATCCCATGCATATTATCAGATTGTAGTGCAATGAAACTGGAAATCAGTGGCAAAAGGAACCACAAGAATTTCATAAGTACATGAAAATTAAATAACATCCTCCTGAACAACCAGTAGGTCACAGATAAAATGAAAGAAGAAATTAGACCATTTCTACAATTAAACAATAATGCCAGTACAACATACTGAAATTTATGGGAGGCAAAGAAAGCAGTCATATGAGGGATATTTATAGCAGTGAATTCTCATATCAGAAAAATAGAGTGAGCTAAGATAAGCAATAATGTTGAATGTCAAACTTCTAGAAAAAGAAGAGCAAGTGAAGCCCAAAGCTAAAAGGAGGAAACTATAAAGATCAGAACAGAAATTAATGAAATGGAGACTAAGAAAACAATAAAAAGAATCAATGAGTCAAAGAGTTAGTTTTCAAGATAAAATAAAACTGATAAACTTTTAGCCAACCCTATCAAAAAAAGAAAAGAAAAGGATTGAATCCATGCAATTAGGAATGAAAAGGGTGAAATCACAATAGATCCTGCAAAAATCCAGAAAATCATCAATACCTACTTCAAGAATCTGTGTTCTAATAAGATGGAAAACACAAAAGAAATGGACAGATTCCTCATTACATATGAATTACCAAAGTTGAATCAAGAAGATAAAAAATTCTAAAGAAACCAATATGTCAATGAAATTGAAGAGATATAATTAAAAACCTACCAACAAAGAGAAGTCCAGGCCCTGATAGATTCACTGATGAATTCTATAAGAAATTTAGAGAAGACCTAATGCAGCTCTTCTCAAACTCTCTAATATAATTGAAAGGGAAGCAATAATCCTAAATTCATTCCTGGAAGCAAGTATTATCCTGACACCAAAACCAGAGAAGGACCCAACTAAGAAAGAGAATTACAGGCCAATCTCCCTAATGAACACAGATGCAAAAATCCTCAATAAATACTGGAAAATAAAATGCAATAAATCATCAAGAAGATTATACAAATGACCAAGTATGATTCATCCCACGTGTGCAGACATGGTTTAACAAATGCAAATCAATAAATGTAATATACCATATTAACAGAGTGTCTTGGTTAATTTTCTCTCATTGCTGAGACAAAACACCCAACGCACAAAATGAAGGAAGGAAAGGTTTATTTACCTTACAGTTTGTGGAGGTTTCAGTCCATACTTGGCTGGCTCCAAGGCAGAAGATAACAAAGCAGCAAGAGCAAAGAGGGGAATGGCAGCAAACAGCCTCTTTCTCTCCCTTACATTCTAAGAAGACTACCCCCACCCTGGGGGCAGCATCACATAGTTAACCTTCTAAACTTCTCACATTGATACAATGAATAACATCCTAAAGCAGGAAGGGCATGCTCTTTGCACCTCAGGATGTAGAACTGCTGAGTCACTTAGCCAAACCTCTAGACTCCCCAAGTTGACACAATGTATCAACCATTACACAAAGCCAGAGAGAAAAACCATGTGATTATCTCAATACATGCAGAAAAAGCATTTGACAAAATTCAACACCCAATCATGATAAAAACCCTATAGAAAATTGGAATAGAAGGTCTTTATCTCAATCTGATAAAAGCCATCTATGACAAACCAACAACAACAATCACATCAAATGGACAAAAACTGAAATCTTTCACTCGAAAATCATGAACAAGACAGGATATCCACTATTACCACTCTTATTCAATATAGTTCTGGAAACATTACCCAGAGCAATGAGACAAGAGAAAGAAATAAAAGGAATAAGGATAGGAAGGAAGAAGTTAAATTATCATTATTTGCAGATGACATATACTTTACACAGAAGGTCCAAAAAACTCCACCAAAAGACTTCCAGATTTAATAACCAAATTCAGTCAGGTAGCTGAATACAAAGTCAACACTCAAAAATCAATAGCATTCCTGTGCACAAGTAAAAAATCTCTCTGAGACAGAAATTAGGGAAACAACACCTTTCACAATAGCATCCCCCAAAATTAAATACCTAGGAATCAATCTATTGAAGGAAATAAAAGATCTTTACACTGAAAATTACAGTAATCTGAAAAAGAAGATTGAAAAGGATATCAGAAAATGGAAAGATATGCCTTATTCTTAGGTAGAAAGAATGAACATAGTGAAAATGGTCGTATTTCCAAACTTGTTATACAGTCCCAATCAAAATACCAACAGTATATCTCACAGAATTAGAGAAAACAATCCTAAAATTTATTTGGAACCAGAAGAGACCTAAAATAGCAAAATCAGATCTCAACAACAAGGTCAAGGCGAAGGGCATAACAACCTCTGGCTTGGAATTATACTACAAAGCCACTGAGGTAAAACAAAAAAACCCAGCATGGTACTCACAAAAATAAATAAAACCAAACCCAAGGATCAATGCAACAGACTACAAGATTCAGAAACAACTCTATACACGCTCAGCCCCTTTATCTTTGACAAAGGAGCCAAATACCTTCATTGGAAGAATGACTACCTCTTTAATAAATTATGCTGGGAAAACTGGCTCTGCATGTGCCATAGATTAAACTAGATCCACATGTTGCATCATTCACTAAACTAAAATAAAAATGGATCAAATATCTAAATATGAAGACAGAAATACTAAATCTGCTGCAAGATAGAATAGGTACAACTCTTGAAGACTTCGCTACAGGAATAGACCTCACAAGCAAAACCCTGGTTGCAAAGGAAATACCACAAAGAATGAATAACTTGAGTCTCATCTTATTAAAAAGCTTTTGCACAGTAAAAGAAACTACCAAAAGAGTGAAGAAATAATCCACAGTGTGGATAAAAATTTTTGCCAGCTGTCCCTCAGAGAGAGGACTAATATCTAGAATATATAAAGAACTCAAAAAAAAAAAATCAGACCTCTGCAAGCTTAAAGACTCAATCCAAAAATGGGCATCAGCAATGAAGAGACAATTCTCAGAGGAAGATGCAGAAATGTCACATAAATATATGAAAAAAATGTTCAACATCACTGGTCACTTGAGAGATACAAATTAAAACACTGAAAGTCCATGTCACTCCCAAAAGAATGGCTATCAACAAAAAATTAACCAATCACAAACACTGATAGTGCTGTGGGGAAAAAAGAACACTTCTCCAGTGTTGCTGGAAGTATAGACTGGTGCAGCCACAGTGGAAATCTGGTTGACCCCATCTCCCACACTGATACTCTATCCAGACCTCTCTGGTACTGAAGATTGGATCCAGGACCTTGTGCATGCCAGACAAGCACTTCATCACTGAGCTCCCCACAGCCCTACATCTGCTTTTTAAACACTTGCTGAAACCAAATGGATGCTTAGCTTTTGGTCTGTGTGAGAGATATGTAAAGCCTGGTTCTACCTGATGACCTTGGCCAGCAAAGCTCTGCCACTGGTGAATACAAGGTCTCACATATCACAAGCTTCAGAGTAAGCAAGAGCTATATCTGCTCCAAAAAGGAAAACCTCTGGACAAGACCTCTTTGAGAGCAGAGGCCAGGGACTGAGCTTGGACCGCTTTTAGAGGCTGGGTTTGAGGATGCAGGACATCTAATACACAAGAAAAGACAAAATGAAGCTGTGGCACAAAAGCAAATCAGAAATACCAGTCTGAACATTTGAGATATAGGTGGTACGACCCATGTAACTGTTAATAAGGGTGTGGCTTTTATTTAAGCTCTTTTAAGGTTTCCTATTTCTCTCTGGTGTTCAGCAATTTCTTTTTTCTTTTTTGAGACAGGGTCTCACTGCACAGTTCAGGCTGTTCTCAAACTCACAGTGATCCTCCTGCCTCAGCCTTCCAAGTGCTGGTGTTACAGGCGTGTGCCACCATGCTCGGCAAGCAATTTCATTATATTGCGTTGAGGTGTAGATTTCTTTCTATCATACTTAGTATTTTGTGGTTCCTAACGAGATATGAGAGTAGGGCATGGCAAAGCTGGCTGGGGAAGTGGGCATGACCTGTTAATTACAAAGATCTCAGAACATGTGTTCAGAACAGTTCCCAAAGCCCTGCACATGGACATCTCCCAAGAACTCAAGCAGGTTTTCAATAGGATGGCCTAGACCTGACATTGACCAAGGTGTGAGATCCTAGCACTGCCTTTCAGGACCCATATGTAGAAGTTCTTGTGGGTTTCCCTGAGGTTTGGACAGTATAAGGACATGGTGGCCAAGAAGAGCTTGTTACCACGGCTTTCTCTAAGGTTTTTTTTGTGTTGTTTGGGACTTTTTTATTTTGCTTGAGACAAGGTCTCACTATGCAGTTCAGGTTGGCCTTAAACTCACTTTGTAGCCCAGGCTGATCACCAAATCACAATTCTCCTGCCTCATCCTCCTGAGTGCTGGGATTATAGGAGTGTGCCACCACGCCCAGCTTCTCCAAGGTGTTTTAAAAGTGCTTTGTCCTGAGAAACTATCTTGTAGATAACAATATGTAAAACAATAAGCATTGATAATTTCCTACTACTTTGTCTGTAATTTGGTAAGCCCCCCTTATTACTATGTTATCCTTCTTTTACTCTTTAAAATAAAAAATAAAAATAAAACTGCTTTGTCATTTTTTACTTGGCTCCAGCTTGCTCTGCAGAGCTAGTTTCTCCCCCACTCTTCACTTTTACTATCTTGAATAAACTTTGTCACTGCTTTTTGCTCATTTTGTTCAATCTTTGCCCAAGACAAGAACCTGGGATCTAACACCAGAGGGAGAGGTGAGCAACCCTGAACTTGATAATGTTTAGCTGGCAAGCCATGTGTAGAAGCAAGCTACCGGGTAATACTATCATTATAGGCTGAATTGTGTCTCCCCACAGATTTATATGTTGCAGTCCTAATGCCCAGTACCTCAAAATGTGGCTAGGAGATAGGGTCTTTCAAGGGGAAACTAAGTTAAATGGAGTTAGTAGGGTGAGTCCTAACCCAGTCTGACTGGTGCTTTTGTACAAAGAGGAGATTAGGACACAAATACACGGAGCGAAGACTGCGCAAAGGCTTAGGAAGGAAAATAGCTATCTGCAAGCTAAGGAGATGTTTAGGAGAAACCAAGCCTGCTGGCACTTTGATCTGACTTCTAGCTTCTAGAATTGTGAAAAATAAATAAATAAATAGATTTCAGTTCTTTAAAGCAGTTCCTGTGGATTACTTTGTTAAGGAAGTACTAGCAAGTGAATACACCTGTCTCTAAAAATTCATGTCTTTCACATTCTGGAAAATTCCTAACACTTCTCTTCGGCTCTACTGCCTTTTGTTCTTTTTGTTGTGTTTTGTTTTTTGTTATTTCTCCTCTTCTTTCCCTCTGTGTTGCAGGTGGGATTATTTCCTTTGGTCTTCCCATTCACTCATTTTCTTGATACTTTTGTCAAATTTAGGTTTAATCTATCTCTGATTTTTCTGTTTTCATTTTTTTATTATTTATTTACTTACTTATTTATTTGTTTAGTCTTTTGAGACAGGGTCTCGCTACACAGTTCAGACTGGACTTAAGCTCACTTTGTAGCCCAGGCTGGTCTTGAGCTTGCAGCAATCCTCCTGCCTCAGGCTCCCAAGTGCTAGGATTACAGGTGTATGCAACCATGCCCAGCTCCTTTTTTTTTTTTTTTTTTGAGACAGTGTCTCACTGTGTAGCCCAGGCTGGCCTCAAACTGTCAGTGACCTGCCTCTGGTTCAGCCTCCTGAGTGCTGGGATTACAAATGTGTGCCACCATGACTAGCTAATCTATCTTTTGAATTTGCAAAAACAAATGATATTTTTTATATTTTTCATTTTTACAGTTTCATTTCCTTTTCAGATCTAGTCTTTCATCTCTTGAGAACAGTCAGATCACTTAAAAGAGTATAACAAAGCAACAGGAAAATTCTCACTACTCAGAATAAAACCCTGAAAAAGAGTAGCCCAGGACTTTAAAATGCTGAGAGAGGGCAATTCATTCAGGACCCCTCCCTCAGGAATGAATCCTATTCCCCATTCCTTTCCCTTCCAAAAATTTTCCTACTCAAACTCTGTTGTTCCATAGAATTCATTCTTTGACTTCAGAGAACACGAACTCAGCATAACTGACATCTAGCATTTCCCTTCTATCATCTTGGAGATTCCACCAAGATACTTGGAAGGAGGGATTCAACTACTAAAACAACCATGATTGTACTGCAGATTGGACTCAGAGCCTTCACACCATGCTACACCCCCAGTACTTTAAGTTTTTTTTTTTTTTTACTTTTCATTTTGAGATAAGACTAACTTGCCAAGGCTGGACTCAGACCTGTTACCCTCCTGCCTTAGCCTCTCAGAGTGGTAGAATTACAGATCTGGATATTTGACACAGCTAAGTTAGGTAGAAATATTATAGGCAGGGCTAGGCCCGCGAAGGAGTCACTGCAAAAGAGAAGAACACATTACACCTGACCTCAGTCTTCTGTTTGCTGACTCTTGTCTTTATTTCTTCATCATCACCATCCTTTACCCTGAGAAATTTGAGAGCTGCACTGGATATGGCATTTTGGTGGACTCAAGATACAAAGAAGTAGCAGGTGAGAGGACACTTCTCACTGTGTGCAAAAAAGGGGAGAAGTGCATTGATAGTATTAATATTGATCCTACAGGTGTACTGATACTGATATCATCAGGTGTAAAACATGGGGCAAACAGGTTCTCAAGAACCACAGATGTATATAGAAATGTTTGTTGTATTATTGATTTCTATATTCACTTTTTTTGTGGACCTGGATTAGGGAGTGTCTTGATGATTGTACACCTGTTGATACAACCACAGAAGATTTGGCTTGGAGCACTATTTTAAAACTAAGTCCTGAGTGGGAAAAAAAGATGGCAGAGTAATAGCCCCCATCCCTATAGAGTTTAAACCCTCTACTCTCACTCAATTAGATAAGAAAGGAGCTGTGGAGGACAAAAAATACTCTTCCCCACTAGACAAGTGTTTTACTGTGGCTTCAATTTCACATCCACTCAAAGTAAAATTGATAACCTTAATTGAGCCACAAGTGCCTATTTTCACCTTCTCATTTCAGGGAATTTTTGCTGCATCACAGGCTGACACTTCTACCCTTTATAAAATAGTCAGCCTTTAAGTTAATTGTTCAATAATTGGCCTTTGAAAATGCAAATAAATGGCATAAAGCTTTACAAGCCCATAAAAAATGGGCCACACTGTCTGAGATGATTCAGATTTGTGCAGACATTGGCCCCTCATACGTACTACAAGGAGCTACCCTGGCAACAACTATCACTCAGGTTATTCATCCACAGCCTAGAGGAAAGGGAAAGAACAAGGTTACTTGTTTCAGGTGTGGTGGCAAGGAACATTTTGCCCAAAATTGCCCTGCTGAACCTGTAATGGCAGCACAGCCATTATTTGTGCCTTCAACAAAACCTTCTAGTATCTGTCCAAAGTGTAGATGAGGATATCATTGGGCAATTGAGTATAAATCCAAAACTGATGTGGAAAGCTGACCTATTCTTGGAAACTTACATCTGGGCCTACCCAGACCCCACTAAAGATTGGGGTACTATGGTTCAGAGAGCCTCCTTGGGATGGCACAGCTTGGCTTGGCAGGTTGGACTCAGTGCTGCAGTGGCTGGCTCAAGGGTTCCTGCACTGCAGAGTTGATGACCATGTGCTGCTGTGGGCTAAGATGTGCTGGTGGAAGGACAAAAGCCCAGCTGGCCATGCCTCCCACATGCTGCAAATTCTTCTGGGGCTCCACCAGGCCTTTAAACTGCCAGCCCACCTTCACCACAGCACTCATACTGCATTTGGCTTGGGGCTGCAAGAGCCATGGAAGCGCAAATTGAAAAAACAATGGTGACTGTGGCTGCAGAGGTGATGACTGCCACATCCCCTGGGGAGGTGGGTGTCAGCAAAGCCAACCCAGAGATGAAGCCCATCCCTGGCAGCTAGGCAGGCACTAGCCCCCTGCTGGTCACTGCCACCAAAGCAGAAGTGTTTGTGCTGGACTGCAAGACCAAGGGACAGCAGTCCTCCACTCACGCTCAGGAGCTGCCACCAGAGGAGCTTGCCCATAGCCCTGACGTAGTGTGGCAGGAGCTGCAGCCAGATGCAGGAACAACGATTGGGAGCCCAGGGCACTTGAATACAGGATATGGGTTTTTCTCTTGCACAGAAGACTGAATTAAGGCTGTTATACGGGCCTTGCAAGATTATTCATCTATTCCAATTAACTTCTTTTCATACAGCACTTACGTTTGTAATGTAATGCGCCACATTGAAACTGCCACTACACTCACTGGCCAAGAAGATCTTTTTCATTTATCTCACACTCTCCAATTTGCAATTTGGTTGCATCATGTCCCGTTTCATCAGTCATTTACATTCTTACTTCCAATTGCCAAGGCCTCTTGCTTAGGGAAATGCTGTAATAAACAGATTGCTGGCTACTGTCACTGTTACTCCCTCAGATGCTACTCAACAGGCTTCTGCCTCCCATGACACCTTCCATCAAAACACGTCTGCCTTGTGCAAATGGTTTCATTTAACCCAGGAACAGGCTTTACAAATTGTTAAGCAATGTTCCTCATGTGTAATACATCTTCCCTCACTCCTTATGGGGGTTAATCCCCAAGGGTTACTCTCCAATAATCCCTGGTAAATGGATGTCACTCACATTCCCGAGTTTGGCTCTCTTCACTGGGTCCACATTTCAACGGACATTTCCTTAGGATTTATTTTTGCTTCTGTCCACACTGGTGAAGCAGCTAAATATGTCACTGCTCAATGATTAGGTGTCTTTAGTATACTTGGCTGCATATGGACACCTAAGACTGTCAATGGCCCAGCTTATACAAGTGCTGCCTTCCAAATATTTTATAAAACTTTTCAAATTTCCCTTACCACAGGAATTCCTTATAATCTTCAAGGTCAAGGAATTATTGAGTGTGCTCACTGTATGCTCAGTCTCCAACTACAAAAACAAAAGGGGAAATCCTTCCCTACAAAAGTAACGTTTCATAACAGACTTTACTTGGCAATATATATTATTAACTTTTAAAATCCTACTAGGAATGGAACTACAGCAGCAGAAAGTCAATTCAATCAGGTAAAGGAAAAGAAGCTAGGAGGGTCCTTTAGGAAAGATCTGTGTACTGGACAATAGAATGGATCCAGCCCAGTGCCAATTTAGGGTTGAGAGTATGCTTGTGTCTTTCCAGAGAATGCTGAATGGCCTATCTGGGTGCCAGAGTGTGCTGTCCAGCTGTATCATGAACCCAGACCCAGAAAAGGAGTTGATTTCACCTTTCAAGAAGCTGATGCTCAGTCCTGTGGCAATGATACCTCAGACACTGCACCACAGCCGATAGACAAGGATGGGGCCAGACCTGACCTTGGGCCAATTAAAGGAATTGACCCAGGATGCCCAGGAGATGGTAACCAAAATGAGAATAAAAGGTCTAAGGAGGTGACAGAATGTATAATGATAACTGAGCTGAAAGCTACATGAAAGAAATGGATAGGAAAGTTACCAGTATTCTTAAGACAAAATACAACACAAAAAATGTATTAATTATAAAGATTTTGTTCCTTCCAAATTCTTCTTGTAAAGCCAGGTGTGGTGGCACACGCCTATAATCCCAGCACTCAGGAGGCTGAGGCAGGAGGATTGTTGCGAGTTCGAGACCAGCCTGGGCTACAAAGTGAGCTTAAGGCCAGCATGAACTGCATAGCAAGACACTGTCTCAAAAAGACACACACACACAAAAAAAACAAAAAAAACCCCAAATTCTTTTTGTAACAGATCTCTGCTATTGACCTACGAAAAAATCTGACTAGTCTATAGTTACAAACTTCTAAAATTGTAAAAGCATTATTACAATTTGGTAAAAAATACATGTGAGTGCACTCTGATATTATAAGCAGATTGTCTATTTTTGTTTCTTTGTCCTATTTGTGAACAGCTGTTTTTTTTTTTTTATTTGAGCTCAACAACGTTTTTTCTTTTTCAATTTTGGATTATTTGTTAAAAATTTTAATTTGGGTCATAGATTTAAAAACTGCACTTCCACCAGAGTTACCAGTTGATCAATATGATATCAAAATTGGCTTTCTCAGAAGTCATCAGAAATTTGTTAAGGTAACTAAATGGGAACTCTTTGGGCTTGAGGGATTATTGTTCAAGGCTCCCTTTGATGAGTAAGAAACGGGCTGCTTTGAGATATTTGTTCAGTTCTTGTTCATTAATAGGAAGCCCCAATGATCTCCATAGCCTTATGAGAGATACCCCAATAAATGTTATTAAAAATATATGATTGTGATAGTTTACATTGCTCATCATCAGAAGATTAAGTTTTCTAGAAATGAAACAATAAGGTTTTCTGATTTGGAGATGCTCTGGTACAAAACTAAATTAAGAAACTAAAGTTTTCTTATGGCTATGACAATCAATTGTTATTAATCTTGTAATATATTAAATGTATTCATGCTTCCAGATGTACAGACCTTCCAAAATGTAAAACAGGGATTGTTTATACTGATAGACTTTTCCTTCAGATTCAGACAGCTGCCTTTAACAAAAACTTATGGATGTACAGCCCATTAAAGTGAACAAGTTGGGTAAAAGATTTTTACGTACTAGACAGGGATGATTGACTAAAAGGGCTGTTTTATGTCAAAATGGAAACTCGGGTATGTCACCAAAATGTCATCACAATTGTCATACAGTATTATGTATGGCTTTTGATTTCAAATTTTCTGTGTAAAACTATATAACTGTTGTGTGTTAACATCCCACAGGGATGCAACTACTAGAACACCTATGGGTGACAGGAAATAATGGTTCTATTTCGTATTTCAAGGTGCTTGATATTCAGATAAATTTATAATAGTTAAGTTCATTGCTCCCATTACAATGCAATTTCATTAACTTTCTCTTCTGGATGTTCAACAACTGAGGCTTGGAGACCAAAAATTATATAGATGGGCCAGGAGGGCAGCCAATATTTTGGCCCCAGCCTTCTGAGGCCAATGAGGACCCAGGACATGAGGGAACTTTTTAGTGACATCCTACAACTCTGGTGAGTTATATAAATTCCTGACCAAGGAGACTGTGGGACCACAGCAGAAAGTGATCAATCATGTGTAGTGTGCCTAAGAAGTCACCAGGAGAGAAAAATGTCCCAAGCTTTCAGAGAAAGCAGCTTGGACAACCAATGGCTGTGACTCAGCCAGACAGCTCACACTGACAGGAGAACTTAGAGGTGCTACACATGGTTCCAAGGTAAATTCTGAGGAGACTTAACTGATCTTGATAGATAGCAAATAATTAATACAGGTCTCACCTTAACTTGGTCTTAAATATTCAGCAGAAAAGTATAACTACAAGAGATATAAAATGATGCCATTAAAAAAAGAAAAAAAAATGATGCCATAGTAATATGCTATCTATAAAAGAAACTCAAATCACTAATACCTTCTGACAATTTCCAGCTATACCAGTAACTGACCACTGTTATGGATTAATGGGCTGTGTAGGGTTAAATTGCTGAATGCAGGGACCTAAAATTCTTGGACTGGGAATCTTTAGCCTAAACAAGGTAAGTTCACTTGGAAATAATGGGAAGGGTTTGAGAATGAGAAGGTCTTCTGCTGAGTCTTCCAAACACAGCTCCTCCAACTTTAACTGACCACCCACTGCTTGCAACTACAAAACAGAACAGGGGCAGATGTGGGGAGTGGCTGAAGCTGGAGATCAATCACATGTGCAGGGTTGGAGCAAGGCTGGTCCTGAGAAGAAACAGTGCCCTTGGCAAGCCAAGAAAATAGGTTGCTAGGCAGAGGGGTGTCACATGCCATCAACCCACTGAGTGTATAAATAAACACACTTTGATCACTGAGCAGTTCCTTTTCTCCCACCTGGAGAGAGGGCCCCACCTGACTTCAGCTTTCTATTTCCTTACTCTTGTCTTTATTTCTTCATCTTCCACCATGTTTTACCCTGAGAATTTTGAGAGTTGCACTGGACGTGGCACAAAACAAAAAAACGAACAAAAAGACAACAAAAAATTAATATAATACATTTCCTGGCTCCTTCCTCCCAAGCAGCTAGCCATTTCCTAGGATGATGAGCTTGCCCAAACCTTTCCATCAGGACTGGTATTCCATCAAGACAGGAATTGCCTCATCTTTTCTGTTGGGTCAGCAGAAGGTCGCTGGCCCATTAGGGACAGAGCTCCCTCTGCTGGCTAACACGTGGTAGCCTTCAGCACATCAAATATAGTAATTGCCATCATAATAATAACCTGTTGTAGGTTATCAGTTGCTGTAGATTCTCAGTGTTGATATGGAGTATGGCATGGGCTCTGGAGTTTGCTAGGGTCACTCTGGAGCAGTGACCTTTGGCATGGTTCTTAATCTGAGTCTTGGGATTCTCTCTCTCTCTCTCTCTCTCTCTCTCTCTCTCTCTTTTTGAGACAAGGTCTCATCATGCAGTAGAAGCTGGCCTTGAACTCCCTTACACAGCCCAGGCTGGCCTCAAACCCAGGGCAATCCTCCTCCTTCAGCCTCTTGAGTGTTGGGATTTCAGGCATGGGCCACCACACCCAACTGTTTTCTCATCTTGACCATGGCTGTAATAATAGTATTATCAGTCGGGACCCAGTGAGGGAGACAAGCATCACATCTCTTGATTTAACAGACAGAATGCGGGGAAATCACTGAACACACACTGCAGGACTGAAAAAGCAAGAAGAGTATCTGGAGTTTACAGATAAAATTTCAGAAAGCAGCTGCCATGCCCTTGGTGGAGAGAAGAGGTTGGGATTATCAGGATTGGTGCCATTATCTACAGCCATGTAAAAATTCTCCTTGAATCTTAGAGCCTTCCCGTTCTCAGGATGGGCACCTTGGGCTTTACATATGCTGCCTTTTTCTGTTAGAAGGTCAGCTGGGACATCTAGTTGGTTTGGCCTCCCTTTCTTTTTCTTTCATCATGAGAAGCTCAACTGGCTTCCTCAGGTCGTGGTGGCAACAATGTAAGAAAACATGTCCAGTGCACAGGTGCTCCATTTGCTGTCCCATTGGCTGATGTCCCACTGGCCAAAGCAGGTTCCCTGGCCTAGCAGAGTCTCTATGCAAGGGACTACACGTGACCATGGACACCAGGTCGCTTGTGGAACAATCTATCACAAAACCTGAAAGCTGTGAGGAGAGGGCTCACTGGGGCTGCTGCTACCCCAGGAGCTTGGGGCAGGGTCTCATGGAGCTGGGCCGTGGGCATTTAAAAAGAGGGCACCAGCAGGTTGTGCTGAGCCTGCAGAAAGGAGTAGAAAATTGGAACTACCTGTTTCCTCAGATCAGCATGCAAACAGAAAGGAACAAGGCCCTACTTTTCTCTTTCTGCTTTCCAAAACCCTCTAGTGTCCCCTTATCATCAGAACTTACTAGAAAGCCTGCTGACAAAGGAGAGATGGTTTGCAGACTGGTGTTTGCACATTTCTTAGCCCAGTGAAATGTCAATTACAGTCAACTGCTGGGCATGATGGTGCATGCCTCTAATCCTGGCACTGGGAAGGCTGAGGCAGGAGGATTGCTGCAAGTTCAAGGCCAGCCTGGGCTACATAGCGAGTTCAAGGGCAACTTTAACTACATAGTAAGACCCTGTTCTCAACTCCCCCCAGGGACATTATTTTTATTGTTATTAAAATGTTAAGTCATGTAATCTTTCCTAAGCATGATCTTATTGAACTATCACTATACTGGGTACCATTCAGTGGAATAAAATTTGGAGAGGGGTTTGTTTTGTTTTGTCGTGTGTGTGTATGTGTGTTACTGGAGCTCAAACACAGGTGTGCTCTACCACTAACCTACATCCCCAACTTTTTTTTTTTTTTTTTTGTCTTTTTGAGACAGGGTCTCACTATGCAGTTCAGACTGGCCTTGAGCTCACTTTGTAGCCCAGGCTGGTCTTGAACTTACAACGATCCTCCTGCCTCAGTGCTGGGATTACAGGTGTGCACTACAATGCCCGGCACCCCCAACCTTTTCTCACTAAACTGCCCAAGATGGGCTCAAACTCGTGATCTGCAAGTAGCTAGAATCACAGGTGCCCAGGTGTGTGCCACTGCATATGCCTCAGATTTTTTTCTAACCCAATTCAGTGAGCCCTCTATATCTGTGGGATCCTCATGGGGCAAAGGGCCCCTTATGGGAGGCCAAAGAGGTGGTCCCCCCATCTTGGACTTCCAGCCTTTACAACTGTAAGGAAGGCATTAGCAGTACAGTATATGTGGGAGACATACCATAGATTTAAATATAAATTGCTATCATAACAGTTTAGGGTGTTTACAGCTATTATTAAAAGCCATTAAACAGCATCTGCCTGGCAAGCACAAGGTCCTGAGTTCAATTTCTGGTACCAAAAAAAAAAAAAAAAAAAGGTCACTAAATTGATGGCAATGAATGATGTAAACTGAATAAAGCTCACCAAAGATGTCTATGTCCTAATCCCCAGAACATGTGAATGTTTTTGTTATAAAAAAGAGACTTTGTATATTGACTAAGGATCTTGAGATGGAGAGATTACTCTGACCCAAACTAATTAAAAAGATCATTGCAAGTGAAAAAAGAGCCATGTGAATCAGTCAGAAAGAGAAGATGAAAGACCAGAAGCAGAGTTCAGAAGGAGAGAAGCTACGCTGTCTTTTTTTTTTTTTTTTTTGACAGGATCTCACTATGTTCAGGCTGGATTTGAATTCACACATAGCCCAGCTGTCTTTGAACTTGTGGTGAGCCTCCTGCCTCAGCCTCCTGAGTGCTGGGATTATGGGCATGCATCACATCTGGCTATCCTGCTGTCTTTGAAGATGGAGGAAGGGGCCAATAGCCCAAGCACATAATCACCCTTTAGAAACTGGGTAAGGTAAAGAACCAGCCCTACCCACACTTTGATTTTAGCCTAGTTACACTGATTTTGATCTTCTGACCTCCAAAAACTGTAAGATCATACATTCATTTTGTTTGTAATTATTGTTTACAGCAGCAATAGGAAACTAACACACCGGGCTAAGCATGGGTCAATGAAATGAATCCAGTACTACACCTTGGTCCAATTAAAAAAAAAAAAAAAAAAAAAGGTAGATAGAACCTCTGAATGGCTTCTCATAGTCTGGAAGAGAAAGCTACAATTCTCTAGCATGGCATATCAGGTGTGGCCAACCTATGGAATACATGCCACAGTGGGCTATATCATTGAAAACTCTAAAAGGCTTGCCATCACTAGCATAGATCCTTAGCAACATAGTTCGACAAGGCCTATGCCCACCTTTCTAGCTCTCAAGGTGCCTACTCCTTACTGCCCAAACCATCCTCCTTCCCTGGCTCCAGACCTATGTATTTTAGCCACGCATCCTGGCCTAGGAACCTTTCTGCTGTTCCTGTTGACTAATCCCTATTCCCAACCCCCAGGTACTGGGGATCCAACCTAGGGGCACTCTATTATGAGTTACATACTGTGCTATTTTTATTTGAGACTTAAATGATAGACACAGTCTTGCTAAGTCGCTAAATTAGGAGGGCTGGCCTCAAACTTGTGATCTTCCTGCCTCAGTCGCTAGAGTAGTGGGGATTACAGGTGTCCATCATTGCACCTGGCTCCTATACACTTTTATGGGACTCCTTTGTCAGGATCTCCATGCACTGAGTTCGCCAAGTTAAAATCTCCTCCCCTGAAAACTGACATTGTATGTCTTGGTGTACGGTTGATTGTACCTACAAGATGAAGATTCGGTGGTACCTGAAGCACTATCACTTGCACAGAATATGTCCCTGTATGTTTACAGAACCAGCTCTTAAAGCACTGTTAACAGGGAAGGTTAAGCTCAGTTAATAGGTTAAATGATCTTTCACCCTACCCTCCAATCCCCAGCTTCAAAAGCTGGTGCAGATTCAGAAACTTTCTTCTGAAGGCGCTAAAGGCACACCGGCAACGCCCGTGTGTGTGAGACAAATTCTACAGGATCGTAGAACTCGTCTGAATATGGCTTCCCACATCGTCTTTATGCTAGATTTCTCCACATGACAGCTGTCCATAAATACACCTTTAAATCTGTGCATCTCTGTTCAATCAAATAAGGTGCAGGACAGCAAGTCATTTTTAATGAAGAACTGTTCTTCTTTCCCGCTAAATCGACGAGCTAGTAGACAGGGAAACCTTTGAAACTTGTAAAGCAATCTACAAGCAGATTACATAGGAACACCTACTTGCGGGAAAACGCACCCCAAAGACGCAACTGGCTTTGGGGGAGTCCGAGGTTCGCGCCAGCACCCCCAGACCCCCCCAAGGCCAGCCTGTCTCCAGTCCGTAGCGCGAGGCGGCAGTTGATGACCGCAGGCTCGCTGTTCTCCTGAACACAGGAGAGCCTGTTAAACCTGCTGGCTGGAACACCACGCGGAGACACAGCGCTGTCTGAGTGAAGTTGAAGAAACCGCTCTCTGGCCGGACGGAGGCGGAGCACAAGCTCACGCTAGGATGCACCTTAGGATGCCTGGAGCAGCGCTGGGACGGCCCCCAGCGCGAGGCACTGTGGGACTTGTAGTTTACTCCTCAGACAGAGCCTTTCCCACTCGGTCGACTCATTTGTTAATATCTCTGCTATTCTTCCCTGCACGCCGACTTCCTGGTCGCCGCACGTCCTCACGTATGACTACACTACCCAGAAGTCTCCCCTTTGCGTCGCGGCGTGGAGTCGTCTTCAGACTACAGTTCCCAGAAATCCACTGGAGAAGTGCTTCCGCAGCTACTACTCAGGACCAGAATTCCCAGAGACTCCACGGCGTATCTCTTTTAGCTCGATCTCTTCTGGAGCTGGCTACGCTGTAGCCGGCCAGCTGGCCCACGGCGACGACGTGGTCCGTCGTGACCGGGCACAAGGTTTCCTTTGCGGCTTGGCTTTCTGTCCCCTCAGATCTCCCCGGGCAGGCCGTTGCGGCTGGCCTGAGCGGTGACCTGGCGGGCCGCGCCTGCGCCCTGCCCAGTTTCCTGCCTGGCTGGTGGCGGCGGCCATTTTGTTCATCCTCCTCCTCCTCCTGCTCCTCCTGGTTGGAGCGCAGTGTCCGGAGCGGGCTGGGGGGAGAGAGCCCAAGAGCGGGGTTCGGTGCCTTTTCCTCTGTCCCCAGACGGTGCCCAGAGCCCCCCTCCCCCTCCTCCCCGCCCCCTCCCCTCCCCAGCCCTGCCCTCCCCCTTGTCCCGGGATCGCTCCGTCGCACCCACCATGATGGAAGACGACGGACAGCCCCGGACTCTGTGAGTACCCGAGCCCGGGGGTGCCAGGCGCCGGAGGCCCGAGCACCGCGAGACGCGTAGGGAGGGAGCTTGAGACAGAGGGCCGAGGCCGGGGCTCCGGGTGGACCTCTGGTCAGGGTGGCGCGGGCGCGAAGTGCTTTCCTCGTCTGTCCCCCTTTCCCTGGGAAGGAAGCCCTCCCTTCCCCCAAACACTGTCACTTCCTGGGGTCTGGGCTCGGCTCGACCTCTTCCTCTCGCGCCCTTCTTCGCGCACCCTTGCTAGGCCTGCTTTCTGCACGGCGGGGGCTGTCAGGCCCAGAGAGCGCCTGCTCCCCTCCGCTTCGGGGCACCGGCCGGGGCCGGGAGTGGCTCGTCCACGCGGGGTCGGGCGGGTGGGGTGGGCGCCGCGCACCGAGTGCGGGCCGGGGGGAGGCAGCCTCGCGCCCTGCGTTCCCTCGGCGCCAGTCGCTGCCAGGTCTTCCTCCGAGTGAAGCTCTCCGGCCACTAGAGCCCCTTCTCTCCCTCTGCCCCACGTGCCCCCGCCCACGCTGTCAGAAGCACCCGCCCAGCGCCCGCTACTTTTGAAGTGCAGGAGGGATGCTTCTCGCCGCCCGAGCGTCTCTCCCTTCTTGGATAACGAAGTTTACGTTGAGCGCTCCCTGTGCCAAGCTGACAGCCCGTTGTTAAACTCCTTTTTGCTCTCCCGGTGTTGCTGCTTCTTGATCTGTGCGTCCAGGCCATCAGAATTGGATAAAATGCCTTCAGCCGCTGTCCGATGTGTGTTTTGGGGGCGCTTTTACTCTAGTCTTGCCGTTGCATTTTTACCTGAAGCCCAGTCTAATGAATGAGTTTATCTTGCAACCGCTTAATTCGAGTTAACTTCCTTTCCCAGTGAAGAGTGATGACTCAGCGGTTCCGTTCCTTTTGGAGTTATGTGGCACTCTTTTTCTTACTCTGTATTTTTAAGTCAGGAATTTCTAATTCCGTGTTTAAGCGGGGCACGTTCGACTTTCCAAGTCTTTCTAGGTCCAGGACTCCTGTCTTAAGTACAAGGAGTTAGATCACAGCTTTGTTTCCTCCTGTCTCTACCGGTTATTGGTATGATCAGAGTTCACTTGGCTGGGTTAACTGATGGAGAAAGAACTTTTTAGGGGAATAGATAAAAGTGAATGGGCACTTACAAGGTTTGACTAGCTTCAGAGCTTCACTCCTACATAAGTATGCTCCGTAAAGAAGGTCGATGTGTATGCTTAATCTTAATACAGATTTTTTTCAGTCTTGTACTTTTTATTCCCATTTTTTTAATGTCTCACTGAAGTGTTTGCCACCCTGTTGTAGGAATTTGAAGCCAACCTAAGAACATCATTTCCCCGAATGAAAAGCGTGCTTAATAAACTATTATATATATGTTTTGTATTTTTTCCCATTTCTGCCTTCTCCCAGAAAAAAAGAGAATTGGAACAAATTTGAAATTTGCTCTTCAGCATTTGTGGAAGCCAAGACTTGGTATTTGTCAGCAGTGTATACTTTGATAAAAGCATCTGGGAAAGCTAGATTTAGGACCTAAGTAGCTTTTATTTAAGGAAAATAACAGTTACATTTTATCTAAAGTATTGTATTTGAAATGTCATCATTGCATCCTAACAGCTACTGAATCATAGTTAACTCCTGACACGTGTCTCATTGACTTCTTATTCCTTAGAAGAGGAATTTCTGGTTTTGACCTACTACATAGCATGCTTTTTCAGTATCCTTTCTTCCTAGAACTATCTTTGTGTCTACTTTGCCTTCATCTGTATCATATCTTCTCCAGGAGACTAATAATCCAGTTGTGCACTTATATCCTAATTCTGCCGTCTTCAATCCTCTTCCACCTGAACCACACTTAAATTGCTTGTTAATAATGTGACATGTGTACCAATGAGCAAATAAACATCTTAAACTCTGTCATTCCTGTATGTCAGTACATGTTTACTATTTTGTCTTCCTTTTTCCTTGTTCCGCTCTTCTTCATAGGAAGGGTTTTTTGTTTTTGTTTTTGTAGACAAGGACTGCTACACCTTCCTAGGTCTTACCCCTCCAGCACTTAGTTCACTGCCTGGAACCTAAGAGGTACTCAATAAGTATTTTATGATGATTATACTTTCATTAAATTAGTATTAAGTCCTTTTTTAAAATTCCTGATTGATTTATAAGTGCACATTATTGTCATACCTAGTGCAGTTTACTGGTGTTTATATATTTTTTAAAAGACCTTAAAAGACAAAATTATGAGATAAAGGGCTGGACATGGTGGTGCACACCTGTGATCCTAGCACTTGGGAGGCTGAGGCAGGTGGATCAGTTTGAGTTCAAGGTCAGCCTAGACTACATAGTGAGTTCAAGGCCAGTCTGAATTACATAGTGAGACTGCCTTGGGAAAAAAAAATTGTGAGATAAAAGCAGTTGGTTTTTTTTTTTTTTTTTTTTTTGCCAGAGTTTAATTAAAAATAATGAATAGTAGTTTTGAAAAGTATGCAGTTTAGAGCTGGGCGTGGTGGTGCATGCCTGTAGTCCCAGCACTGGGAAGGCTGAGGCAGGAGGGCCATTGCAAGTTCGAGGCCAGCCTGGGCTACCTAGTGAGTTCAAGGCCAGCCTGAATTGCAGAGCAAGACCCTATCTCAAAAAAAAAAAAAAAAAGAAAAAAAGTATACATTTTATATATTTCTCAAAGAAGTGAGTTAGATACAAGTAACATAAGGAAAACTTTGAACAGGATTTTAGAGGTGGTTATTTAGTAGAGTTTTGTTTGTTTGTTTATGCAGATCCTGTATTTTGCACTGCGATCTATCCATTGGGTTTTCAAATGGCTAGTATGTTTTTAAAAATTGTACTTTTTAACAAACGCTTACTTTAACCTGTTTCCTTAAAATGCCTGTGTGTTACTAGTGAGGTTTTTTCCCTGCAGACACACACAAGCTAAGACATATGGTTCTATCTTCAGAAAACAATATGGTGTTTATAGCCTAGGTAGGTCTTTAAATATTCATTACCTACAGTATTACTAATTTATTTGATGGTATTTAAAGTGCTATAAAATTGTTTTGATGTTGAGCCTAAATTTCTGTTGGTTAAATAGTTGCAAAAGGTCTGTTTTCTGATGATCTTCATTCTCATTTGACATTTATTTGGGGTAATGTGTACTGGGTAACTTGTGATCTTAAAAACAAACAAACAAAATCATGCCATGTAATACTGATGTTTGAAGTAGACCATCTTGTAGGACACAAGTTTCCGGCTTGTGTTGTATCTTTGTAGTGCAGTGATTTGATGCATGGTTTATCTGAATCTACAGTGTGGTACTAAATCATATTAGTGTTCTGTTGTAGTTTATTTTATTCTTCTCTTCAGTCCACCAAAATCAGTAGGAATTGTGGATCTGGGATAATGATAACCATGTTATACAGTGCTATCCTTTTAAGGCTGTTTGTTTTTCCTGATATTTAGTCAAAAGGAGGAAATAGATCAGTGATTTAGAGTATAATCTGAACATTTAAGAAAAAAGCAGAACACTAAAATTTCATTTTAAAGTTGACTAGCTATTTTCATGGATCTCGCTATATTATGGCTGTAATCAGGTCCTACATTCTGTTTGATTATATTGTTTGTAAAATGTGTGTGTGTGTGTGTGTGTGTGTGTGTGTATTCCTTATAGATAGTTGGTCAGTTCAGTTGTACAGCCCTCCTAAAAATGAAATACTGGACAAATTCAGAAATTCATCAGAGGTCTGTTGAAGGATATTATTGCAAAATATCTTATATATGAACTTCTCAAGTACAAAAGAAAAAAAATGTTACTTTGGAAATTTAGCCATGGTATTTTGTATAAAAGTACTGGTAATTTCACCCTTGGTAGGGCTATTCTTTTCAGACAGAGAACATATTTAGTGTTGAAAACTGTCATTAGTCTTCTGCAAGGCATGATGTTGTTAACTTAAAATTCTGCACGGTTGGACGTAGGAAGCAGTTTGGCAATGAACTTCTCTCCTACTGTGATATGAAACTGCCAAGTTTCTAGTCCCAAGTAAGATTTTAACTTTGATATTAAGGATAAAGGCACCATTTCAATTTTTAATGTTTTAGTTCTTACAGTTCCTGTTCTTAGAAGACAGGACTGTAAAGTTGCTTTTTATTTTTTCCTTGAGTTAAAAATTATTCTGGAATTTACTAAATATTTTCACTTTTGAATTGACTTCTAATTATAAGAATTCAAATCATCTGTCTTTTTTGTTATTTTGTGTATGCTTTTCAGATAGAAATTATATATTTAGAAACTTGGAACTTTAGAACTTGTTGATTGCTTTATAACCATAGCACAGTTTAGAGACTATCACTTGGAAAGAAAAATAAGATACTGTGTCAGTAAGGTACTAAAAAGATAGCTGGGCACATTGTCCACGCTTGTAATCCCACCATTGTGAGTTTGAGGCAGAAGGATCACAAGTTCCAGCCTAGCCTCAGTAATTTAACAATTTTTCAGGATTCTGTCTCCAAAAAAATAAAAATAAAAATAAAGGTCTAGGGATATAGTTCAGTGTGGATTTAATTTTTAGCTACTCTTCCACTCCCTCCCAAAAAAAAAAAACTTCCCCAAAAATGGTGCTTACTGATGTAGTCAAGTATTGAACTTTGTTTTAAATATTTTTGGTAGGATTTAAGTTGGGATAGATTATTTCATGACAGTGTAAAAGTACTTAAACAGTTACAGTATTTAAGAGCTGCAAAATATGCATCTCTTAAGTACTATGATCCATGCAGGCATGTATAAATGCATGAATTATAGAACTCTCAGTAAAAGAACAGGCAATCTGAAATTTAGGTGAAATTATATAGTGATCATGTCCTTTCTGTGTATTGTTGTGGAAGCCCTTTTTATGTTAATTTTAGAAACCTAGTTTGCTGCTTTACCACTTACATCGTAGTAGAACTTAAAAAATAGGAAATCTTAAAACTAGATTTTTCTATAAGTCGTTCTAGACTTAGATACTGCCATTCTGATCTTTGGCATCAGTACTAGAAAAGCAGCTTACATATGTGTGTATATATGTATGTGTGTGTGTCTTTAGAAATTCTTTGGAATCTATAACTAGTTGGAAATAGGTTAACTTAGAATAAAAACCCTATTAAACGGCAACAATTTTATTATGATTCTTAGGTATGGAAGGTAATTAATGCCCACACAGTTTTTCCTGAAGTTTTTGGGGTTTTTTTTTTTTGGTACCAGGAGTCAAAACTCAGGACCTCATGCTTGCCAGGCAGGTGCTGTGCCATTGAGCTGTATCCCCAGTCCTAGATGATTTAAACAGTAGCGCAAATTTAAAACTAAATCAGCTGAGCACAGTCGTACACACGTGTAATCCCAGAACTTGAAAGGCTCAAGTAGGAGGATAACAAGTTTGAGGTCAGCTTGGGCTGTATAGCAAGAACCTGTCTCCAAAAAAAAAAGGCAACAAAAAAATTTACATCATTTCAGTATTGTTACTAGTTAGCTTCAACATGTGAAAATCAGTCTTGTCCATTCTTTTCTCTTAGAAATGAGTTTTTTAGGTTAGATGACCATCATGTTTAGAACATCATATCACCTGTTTATTTTCCTTAGAGTTGGGTCTCCCTTGAATAAAAATAAATTACTGATGGGTACAAGCTCACAAATCCCTATGAATTAAAAAAAGGCCAGGCAATGAGTTGTCTATGACTAGCTCATAATCCTAAAACTCTCAAGTCCTGCTGGAAAAAAAAATCATTGCATTGGCTTACAAATGGGTAAGCTCTGCTTTAATTGTAAGGAAAATACGGCAAACTGGACCTAAACCACTTTATCAATTGATTTGATCTTACATTGGACTTGTATTTCACTTACAGAATGTGAACAACAAGGTTATAAGTACCCGTTGTAAGGAAACTTTTAACTAAACTGGAAAAGTGCTATTCATTCTTAATTGGATCTTTGTGGGATTTTCTGTTTTGTTTTGCTTTGGTTGAATTTAGCTTTCTTGGTCTTTTTTTTTTTTTTTTTCTTTTCCTTTTAGCCTGTTCCATCTTAAAGCAGTTACTGTTTAGTATGTAACTATATTGTGAAGCTTGATATTAGTACAGTACTTACTTTCTAGGTATTAAGGTTGGAAAAAGAAAACTTGTATCTTTTACTTTCCAGAAGAAACTTAAAATTTACAAGTACTATACTGTTTGGTTTATGAGTTGTTTATGACTGGTGCTGATTTGAGGAATTATTTGCTAAGTACCAGAAAGAGTTAACAGTTTGGCAGTTTATAAGTCATATCCATGATACCAGACATAAATCAAGATGATGAGGTAGTGATTTCTTTTTTCTTTAAAACTTATATATAAAATACATATATTGAATTTATGACTAGTAAGAAAACCCTAAATCTGAAATCCCTAGTCAAAAGTATATCTGGAGTTTTTAAAAACTTTTTCTGAATTTCTAAAGCAGTCTGTCTACTTGCTTTGTATACATAAAGATGTATTTTGTTGAACCTGATGCACTTTGTGACTAGGAAATTTTATCATGGTACTGTTACCCCAAATCAAAGCAATAAAGACACCATTGCTAAGTCTTATTTAACAAAAAACAAATCCCTCCATCCTCCGTGTTTCACTATAACTTTACCCTAATTCTTTGTTTGTTTATATAATTTCTTTGGTTCAGAGTCTAAGATGAACCTATTTTATGTCTAATACCCTTTTATGATCACCTATTTTAGTGACTCAGTATTTGTCATATGTGTGTTATGAATTATTTTTGGATTAGAAATTGTTTCTTGAAACTGGTTTAAAATTTTTTATGGCTAAAATGAGAAATGATATAGAAGGTACAGAATAATATGCCTTTTGGATACCAACATCATATTGATTTGTTCTTTATACTACTATCCTTTTGAAATGGTGTTTAAGTGGCTTATAAACAGTTATTGTTTTCCTAAGTAAGGGTTAATTTTACTTCATAGTGTCGGTATTACTTGGAGAAGTTTTACTGAATACACAGGAAGTTAAAATGAAATAAAAAGGCGATGAATTAAATGATAATGCATTAAGCCAGAGCTAAAGGAAAATTGCTAATAATGTGTTTTTTTTCTTGTTCAGATATGTAGGTAACCTCTCCAGAGATGTGACAGAAGTCCTTATACTTCAGTTATTCAGTCAGATTGGACCCTGTAAAAGCTGTAAAATGATAACAGAGGTAAGATCTTCCCAGTTACACATGCTGTCAGCACGATGTCTAATATTTTGAGATAGTTGGGCTGATTAGCAACTTTTTTTTTGCCTTTTTGAGACAGGGTTTCTCTATGCAGTTCAGGCTGGCCTTGAACTCACAGCAGTCCTCCTGCCTCAGCCTCCTGAGTGCTGGGATTACAGGCATGTGCCACCATGCCCGGCCCTGATGGGCAACATTTAAAAAATTGTTAACTTTTTATTTTCATTTGGTTAATAAAGTAGATTTATATTGAAGTTTTATTCACAGAGGGCAAAGTTTCTGTGCTGTTATTCTCGGGTGTTTTTCATGATGTCATTATCTTCAGAGTGATTTTGCTTGTAAATTTATCTCAAATGGTGAAAACTTGATGGCATTTCATACAATTCTAATAATGTTAGTAATTCAGATGGTATACATTTAAAATTTAGGAATTGGTGTGTGTAAAAGAATGTAAGATTATGTGCATAGCAGAGCAGCATGTGTCTTGTGCATCTTTAATGAATGATTGAGAAGCTTTATGTAGGTAGGCATTGAAATTGTTAGAATAATAATTTTGTTGGGGCTGGGGATGTAGCTCAGTGGTAGAGTGCATGCTTGGCATGGGGTTCTATCCCCACCATCAGACTAAATAATTTTGTTGACCTTTTCCAAAGAAAACTTTTATACTTTCTCAGTTAAGACTCTCCTAGTACCCATTTATACATGAACTTTTTTTTAACTACTGTGTTCTAGATACTTTGGTAGGTGCTAGGGCTAAAATGGTAAATAAGACCGTTCCTGGCCCTGTGAGATTTTACAGAAGGAGGTAGAGGAGTTAGTGGGAACTTAGGATGTAGAATAATAAATGCTATGGAAACCCTTAAAGTACTGTGGGAGTACATAAGGAGGTTAATCTGTGGAGTCTTAGGTTAAAGGATACTTTTTAGAGGAGTCAGTGGGTGGGCTGAAACCTAAAAGAACAATAATAGAAACTGGCTGGAACAGAATATGGGGACCAGGCAGGGTGGCACATGCCTGTGACCCTAGAATTCTAGAGGCTGAGCCAGGAGGGCCACTGTGAATTTAAGGCTAGCCTGGGCTACATAGTGAGTTCAAGGCCAGGCTGAAGTACATAATGGGACCCTGCCTCAAAAAAGTAAAGAAAAAAGAAAGTGGGAAAGAAAAGAGTACGGTTAAGAAGAATGTTGATCCAGGCTGGTAGACAGAGATCAGGAATGCTTGTGACAGAGAGGGAAAAATAAATAGAAATCTGCTTTCTGTTAGGAACCTCTGTTCAGTAGTGGGATAATTGGCGTTTGAAATGGGATTGATCATGAGAGATGGCCAAATGAGACAAGAGTGTTTGGAAGGAGCCAGGAGCTGTGCTAAGGAGTTGGTGCCTTATTCAGAGATGAGGTGCTGTTAAAAACTTGTATACTGTATTGACCATTTGATCTTCTTTCCTAACTAATAATAGTCCTTATTCTGTTCTGGTGTATTTTTTCTTCTATCCTTCTTGACTTTGATTATTTATCCATACATCTCTTACTGATCAGATGCTTACTTTGCCCTAAGGCACTGAGGCTGTAAAGGAGAGCCAGACAAATGAGGTCCCCAGGCAAATAGGAGTAAAAGCCATGAAGAAAAGCAAACAGAGTGCTGCGATAACAATTGGAGGGTTGGTGCTATGTACGCTAGGTAATGAGGCAAAGTGGAATAACAAGATGGTACCATGTATGTTGGGCTGAAGGCAGAGGAAGAGCAAAGACAAAGCCTTCAAGTTGGTAATGAGCTTGTTGGCTTTGTGAAACCAAAGACTAGGATAGCTAGAGCTTGGCAAGTGATGGAGGGTAATGCAGGAAATGAGTGATAAGGTACGGAAATCCAGAATTACATAGGGCAGTACAGGCCATGACAGCTCAGTTCGCAGTAACAGACCACTGGAGAAGTCTAAGTGGTGCTCCAGTTTCTATTTTTAACACTGCTCTATGTGTAGAGAATGGCTGTTGGGTGAAGGATTATAGTAGGCAAGAGAAGAGGAGAAACCAACTGAGTATTTCACTCGCCTAGGTAAGAGATGATAGATTCTTGTGTTTTAGAGTGGAGACTGAAGAAATAGGTGTAAGTAAATTTGAAGAGTATTTTGAAATAGAATCAATAGGAATGGATTGGCTGTGGGGTATAAACCAAAGGAAGAAATCAGGGAAGACTCCTAAGATTCTTGCTACTTGTTAGTGGAGTTATGTGGGTGGTCATGCTATTTACTAAAGTGAGGGTGGCTAAGGGAGGTAACAGGATAGGGTAAGAGAGGGTAGAAACCAAGTGTTTTGATGATGTTAATTTAAGATAGGCATTAGCTATCTAAATGGACTTTTTGCCAAGCACGGTGGCACATGCCTGCAATCCCAGCACTTGGGAGGCCGAGGCAGATGGATCTCCTGGAGTTTGAGGCCATCCTAGGCTACAAAGTGAGTTCAAGGCCAGCCTGAACAGCATAGTGAAACTCTGTCTCAAAAAGACCAAAAAAAAAAGACTTTTTTTGTTCGCTTGTTTTTTTTGAGACAAGTTCTCACTATATAGTTGATAGTAGCCTCAAGCTCACTGTGTAGCCTAGGCTGGCTTTGAACTCGCAGTGACCCTCCTGAGATTATAGGTGTGCCCCACCACGTCCAGCCTAAATGGACATTATATATTGCAGTTGGATAAAACCAGTTTGGAACTTAGTGCTAAAGCTTGCAGTGATACTTGAAACCACCGGACTAAATAAGATTGTTAGAGAAGTGATGTCAGAGACTAGAGAGGATGACCTCTGAGGTCCTGGAACAGCTGAGCATTGGGAATTATATAGAGTTTGAGTTAAGAACCAACTCCTGGAAGATCTCTAGTAAAGAGACAGAAAAACCAAGAGGATGGTAGGATCCAGCAAAGAGAGTGTTTAAAGAAAGGTAGTGATCAACTGTTCTGAGTTCTGGTTGGAAGTCAGGATGGGGACAGAAAGCAACAGAAGAGAGAGCAGAGAGATCATCGGTAAACCCTATGTGCAGTCTCAGTGGCATGGTTGGGTTGGAAACTGGTAGGCGTGAGTTGAGAGAATATGTGAGAAGGTAGAAAAAGTCACTTGAAAATTTTTGAGACACATTTGGCAACTATATATTTTAATAATGTTTTTTCAAAAACTATGTGTATGTACAGCCATTTGATGGTCAGAGAGACTCCAAAATGAATTTTTAAAACTCACTCATATTTTAGAATTCAAATTTGAGCATGTGACTAGTTACAAAATCTTGTGTTTGTCTTGACATTTATGTCATCTAACAAAAATTGATGACAGCACTAAGTAAGGTAAGGTCTTAATCTTTAGTCACATGATGCTAGTGTAAATGGGAGTTTCTAAAGGGCATGAACCCTAGTACATCTAGGCATTTGTTTTCCTCTCCTAAGTTTCATTTTGGTGTATGGAAAAATCCTTTTCTTCTCCTTAGTTCTATGATTTTTAAACTTAAGATATACCTTTCTCTATATACCGTTCTCTATATAGTAAATATTTTTAATCAGATTTTATTGGTACATATTAGATGTACATAACAATCGCATTCATCATAGAGAATTTGTACCTGTACATGATATAACTTGATTCTTTTTTCCCTCCCTTGAACTCCTCCTCCGCTCCCCATTTACAAAAACTTTGTTTCCGTGTTTTCCTTCTTTTCTCATTTTTTTTTACTTTTCCCTGCTTTCCTTCCTCCCTCTCCCTCCTTCCTTCCCTTCCTCCCTCCCTCCCCCTTCCTCCTTCCTTTCCATTTGAACATTTTCTTCTGTTTCACAATATCTATAATATTTTGGTTCTTACTTACATTTTTGGTTTCTCATCCCGGAGAAACAATGTGATATTTACACGAGTGATTTATTTCACTTAACAGTATGGTCTCAAGGTGCATCCATTTATCTAGAAATGTCTCACAAGTGTCCTTCTTTATGGCAGAGTAGTACTCCATTGTATAAAAATCACATCTTTATCTAGTCACCAGTTAATGGGCATTTGGGCTGTTTCCAGGATTTGGCTATTACAGACCAGGCCGCAATAACCATGGTTGTGCATATATTGCTGTGGTATGATGCTTTTAAATCTTTTGGGAAGATACCAAGGAGAATAGGTGGTTCAAATGGGTAGTCCTAGTTTTTTGAAGAATTTCTTCACTGATTTACACAGTGGTTACACCAGTCCACACTCTCATCAACAGTGGAGAAGGGTTCCTTTTTCCCCACAGCGCAGCCAGCGCTTATTATTGGTTGATTTCTTCTTGATAGCCATTCTCTCTGGGACAAGGTGGAATCTCAGTTTTTTTTAATTTGCATCTCTGAAATGACCAGTGATGTTGAACATTTTTTCAGACATTTATTTGCTGTTTGTACTTCTTCTTCTATGAAGTGTCTTTTCATTGCAGGTGCCTATTTTTGGATTGGGTCTTTAAATTTGGGGTGGTCTGATTTTTTTTTTTTTTTTGAGTTCTTTATATGTTCTTGATAGTATTCCATTGTCTGAGGAACATCTAGCAAAAATTTTTCCCACATTGTGGGTTGTATCTTCACTCTGTTGGTGGTTCTGTAAGTATATATTTTTGATTCTAAGGCAAACAGTAAAAAATTTTAACTTCTGTCATATTTGGGATTTTACTTAAAAATCACTGGTATCACTTCCATGCTCATAATGCTCCTGCAAACATAGTGAACGTTCCTAAAAATCCAGTAAACTTTCGCTAAGAAGTGTGGCAAGCACCAACCCCACAAAGTGACGCAGTACAAAAAAGGCAAAAATTCTCTGTGTGCCCAGGGAGAGCAGCGTTGTGACAGTAAGTGCAGTGGCTGTGGTGCACAGACTAAGCCAGTTTCCGTGAAAAGGCCAAAACTACAAAGAAGATTGTGCTGAGGCTTAACTGCAAATCTATGCGAATGCTGGCTATAAAGAGATGCAAGCATTTTGAACTGGAGGAGATAAGAAGAAAAAGGGCTAAGTGATCCATTTCTAATCTTCATCTTTTGTTTTATTATGAAAACATAAAATGTTGACGTAACATTTAAAAAATGGTGTCTTAAGTGCAGTGTGATATGAAGATATAGATATATCTGATATGAATGTTTAAATTCATGTGTAGGGTCTTTCATTATCTATGATTTTGCTTTCCTTCATGTCAGTTACGTATGGTTGGTAAAATTCCAGAAGTAAACAATTCAAAAGCTTTAAATTACACCCAGTTCTGAGTAGTGTGATGAAACTTCACATTGTCCCCACTGGGACATGAATCTTTCCTTTGTCCAATGTATTAGAGCTGTATATGTTGCTTGCCCTTCTAGTCCCTTAGTTGCCCTCTGTGATATCAGATTGACTGTCAAGGTATCTCAGTGCTTGTTGTATTCAAGTAATCCTTATTTTAATAGCCCCAAAGTACAAGACTAGTGATGCTGGTAATTTGGATATAACAAAGGAAAACCATAAAATGCTTCCTTTAAAGTGAAAAGGTTGGAGCCTGGTATGCTGTCGCACGCCTATAATCCCAGCCCTCAGGAGGCTGAGGTGGGAGGATTGCATGAGTTTGAGGCCAGACTGGGCTCCATAGTGAGCTCAAGATGCCTGGACTACTTAGCACGACTCTTTAAAAATAGAGGGAAGGGGTATTAAATTTGTATACATATATGTAAGAAAAATATAGTATATATAGAATTTGGTATGATCTGAAGTTTTGAGCCTCCACTGAGGCCTTGAAACATCCCTGATGGGTAAGAGGAGACACTTCTGCTATACACAGGCATGCATATTGACATATACTAAATGGGATCTGGCCTACTGCTAGTTAAACACGTAAATTTGAAATCATTGTGCACAAACGTACTCATTCTAAAGCCTTTGTGGTTTTCATAGCTTTACTATTGGATCCCTGTGTATTCTGCTGTAATTATCAATGTTTCCCTTAGAGACTAACAGAAGACATAAAAGGAAAAGTCAACTAACAAAATTTTAGCCTTTTGCTTACTTTAAATCCCTTCTTCACTGAATATTTCTGATAAGTGTTAACTCTTTCAGAAGAACCATTGTGTATTTTTTATTTGGAGTGTTTCCCCGATTTCATTTCTCTGCCTCTTTATGAGCAGTGTTTACCCAGCGTAGTATACTACAATAGGATTTTGTATGGCAGTTCATAGTTTATTTATCAGTGTTAATCATTCCACTTTTTGACTGTGAAGGAAGTGTTTCTGGTTGCTTCATTACTATTATTTAGACATCTTACTTTGGATTTTTCTTCTAAAACTTTTTGAATGAAAAACAGTGGTTGTTGCAAAGATTTTTATTTTATCTGGTAAAAGTCTACCTAGAATTCTGCTTATTGTTTGATTGCAGTACTGAGCATTGAACTGAGGGCTTTCACATTGAGCTACATCTCCAGCCCTTTTTAATTGTTTTTTGAGACAGGGCCTCCCTGAGTTACTGAGTTGCCCAGATTGGGCTTGACTTTGTAATCTTCTGCCTCAATGTCTCAGAGTGCTCAGGTTAGACACATATGCCATCATGCCCAAATATTCACCTTTTTAGGGTGCTTTCTGTTGAACACTGAAGAATTGTTTTAACCTTACATAAAAAATATTCCAATAGAGTTGTATTGCTGTCCAGTGTAGGTTGCAATCAATTTATGAAGATTTATTTCTGTTTTGGTTGCTACATATCACTACTTGTCATAGATAGATATTTGCGTGCTGTTATCAATCATACATTTAATAAAGTTTTTTTATATCGGTGTTTTGTGATGTAAAATTGTAGTTTTGTCCTGTTTTGTTTTTTGGTTTTTTGCGCTAGGGGTTGAATCCAGTGTCTGCCACATGCTAGGCAAGTGTGCTACCACTGAGCTACACCCCCAACCCTATCCAGGAATACTTTGTTTAGATATATTTTAGCAGTTATTTTCTGGTTAACCTGTGTATTTTTGACCTTTTGAAGACCAAATCAAAGTATATAGAATCTCCAGTACATTAGACTATTTTGGAAGATAAGGAGATCATTTTGGTACCTAGTTATAAGTCTTGAATATTTCTTTTTTTCTCAATCTTTACTTATCCAGAAAAGAAATACATATAACTTAGTTTTTGTAGCACTACAAAGTATTGTCATTTGTAATACCAACTCAAGTTTTGATCAGGAGTAAAGTTTATAAAGTTGGTTCATTTCTGTATTTTTCATAGTCTTGAGATACAGTTTATGAAGGATTGTGATGCGTTAAGTAGAATATATCCTTTTAAGAATAATGTGGAAGAGAAGAACAGTGGTAAGGAGTAATTCTCATCAAATCTGAGTTTGAGGTTTTGTTTGGCTTAATAGAAGCTTCTATTTTTTATTTAAACATATTTCATCAGAAGTCTGTATTCTAATACCCATGGTCATGATTCTGTACTGCTTTTAGAGTTCTGTTGAGTACAACAGTGTTCTGAGGTGCAAAGATTAGCTATACATCTTTTTCTTTTCTTTTTTTAAAGCATTAGGCTTTCATAAGGTTTTGCAGTCTCACCTTGTACATTCCTAGCTATCAGTAATGTTTTTTCCTGGATTTTCTTCTCAGCAACCCGATAGCAGAAGGGTCAACTCTTCTGTTGGATTTTCTGTTTTGCAGCATACAAGCAATGACCCATATTGCTTTGTGGAATTTTATGAACACAGAGATGCAGCTGCTGCATTAGCTGCTATGAATGGGAGAAAAATTTTGGGAAAGGTAAGATAATAGAATGGTGGTACCTTATTAGTATCTGTATTTGCATGTTGAATTAGTTTGTATTCTTTCTTAGCAAATTCTGAAAGAGATATTCAGCTGCTGAACGATGGCTTTGCTTTATTCACCCTAGTAGTTTTGCAAAAGTAACCCTGCTTAGTAAATGATAACGTAAGTCACAATGACATGCCTAATAATTGTATTAAATATAATCTTTATTTTTAGGAGGTCAAAGTAAACTGGGCAACAACACCAAGTAGCCAGAAAAAAGATACTTCCAGTAAGTACTCCTGCTGCATTTTACTGTGGAAGAATTCTGAAATTTTCTGGCAGCACTACCAGCTTAACTAGGGTTTTTTTCCTCTTTCCCATTGCCTAAAAAACTTAGTAGCTGGTTTCTTGAGTATTTGATTACCAAATGCTTTGATTTCAGATCACTTCCATGTGTTTGTTGGGGACTTGAGTCCAGAAATTACAACAGAAGATATCAAATCAGCATTTGCCCCCTTTGGTAAAATATCGTAAGTATCATAATCAGTACTACATTCAATAGTGATAAGTAAAATTACATATGATTAACTTGTATTGGAATTAATATTTTCTTTCTCTAGTTAGTGTATTTTTCTTTTGGCTTTTTTTTTGTTTTGTTGTTTTGTTTTTGCGTAGATGTTGTTGCAAATGTTAATGTCATTTGAATGTTTTAGGGTCTTGTTTTCATAAATAACCTGTGTATAATATGTTTAAAAACTTAAGTGATTCTGTTTGTTATCTTTGAAGCAGGTGTTTAGGTGGTGAAACTTAACTACAATGTCCAATTTTTGTGAAATGTTTGTAAAAACTGGTGGTTAAAGAAAATAGGTTAATAAAAAGTAAATGTGATTCATGCTGTCTATTTATTAGAGGAATTAAAAATGGGGGAGAGTAGGGAAGTCTTTGGGTATATCGTGGCTAATTTAGAGATGTTTATGTTTATTATGGTAAATGTGTTATGGTATTTTAGCTATAAATAAAAAGTAGTACTATTATTGTATTCAAATGTTTTGTGTCTGAATTGTGAATGTGGAATTAATTAGGGTTTTTTTGTTAGTTATATTTGATTCTGCTAGTGAGAGACAAGTATGCTTTGACTTTTAACAAAGTTTATGCTCAAATTTCAGTGCTATTTGATGAACTATAATGGGAAATTAAATGTGATTATAAGTTCTATGAAGTATTACAATTTCTCTGATTAAAATCAGTCTGTGTCATATATTTCCTGTAGATGTAAATTAAAAGTTTTAGTAATATACAGAAATGTTTCAATTAAGAACAACAACTTTTTCTCTATATAATTTGTTGTTCTACAGATTTAATTTGAAGATTTAATTCTTAATTTTCTATTTTAATACTTGCTTTGCTTTTTAATGTAATTGTGGTAAGTAGTACTGTTTTAAAAATGAATATAAAAATAATACAGGTTGCTGTTTTTCGATCTTTATATATACCTGAGACCTGCAGTTTTCTAAAGTCCAAGTCACAATTAAAAGTAATAGCATTCTGGTTATTTTGCAGAATTGCTCATAAGAATGGACAGGATCTTGAAGGCTAACTGCAAGGAACTGTGCACACTGGAACTCAGTTGTAGATTTTTTTTCTCATTTCTATTTATTCTTATTATACATTATTTATATATACATATTTTAGTATTTACATTTTAACATTCTATATTCAGTGGAGTTCTATATTTCCAATCATTTTAACTTACTCACTAAAATTTCTGTGTAAATTTGTTGTTTTCGTACTGGTGTGCTTAGCATTGTTGTTAGTTTTTTATTCTCCTTTCTTAAATTTCTGAAAATGTCAATTTTTCAAAATTTACAGCTGCCCAAACTCCAAAATGATGGTAGAGAATTGACCAAGAAAAATAAAGAAATCTGTTAACAGGCCATGTATGCCTTTTTAATTCCTATTTTTTCCTCTTTTTCAATTTTTTAATATTTCATATATTTTGTATCACTAGGCAGAAGACATTTAACTATTTAGAGATTGCATGGTAAAGTAGTTAGCATTGTTACAGTAATTTATAGAATCAGTAAATCTTAGAGGACACTAGCAAATAGAATATTAGAAAAGGAAACTATTGTTCCTATTAATCTTCAAATTTGAGCATTTAGTTTAGAAAGTACAGGCTATTTGATTTAGGTTGCATGTTTATTACATGTTTTTGTCCTACTGCTTTTTTCTAACAGGTAAAGAAGCATTAGGGAGAGTTCAGGAATGGCTGTAGTTAATTAGGGCTAACTGGAATTTTATTTAAAAAATGCTCACAATACAGTGTGTGTGGTTCCTTTTAGTTTTTGTTTTGAGGGTGACTTTTACTTCCCTCATTTAGCTGTGCTTCTTTTCACAGGGATGCTCGGGTAGTAAAAGACATGGCAACTGGAAAATCCAAAGGCTATGGTTTTGTATCTTTTTATAACAAACTGGTACGTTCTTTCAACTCAGTTTTAATGTAAAGTAATTGAAATTTGGATATGCTTGGATAGTAAACTCTTTACACAACTTTTATGTAATTTCGTGTGCTAATACAGTACAATTCACTCTTTCATAAATTTGAAAATAAATTGCTGGAAAAAGAAAGGGTGAATATACTATAAAGATTATTAAAGTAGCATTTGTGCATTAGTGAAGGCAAATGAAAGAAGTAAAGCCCAAAAAACTAGGACAAGTGAAGTAATCTGAGAATTTGGATGGGGGAAGTAAGTTATATACATTCTTAACCATGAAAATCTCAGTTTTAATTCTTTGAAATTATCCTACTTTTATAACTGGGATGTTAATGACTACAGTAATTATGTAAATGAAAATTTAAGCAAGCAGTTTGTCTTGATTTTGGGGTGACTTCTTTTAAAATTGAGGTAGCAAAGCCAGGCATGGTGCTGCACACCTGTAATCCCAGCACTTGGGAGGCTAAGGCAGGAGGATCACTATGAGTTCAGGGCCAGCCTAAACTACATAGCAAGACCCTGTCTCAAAAAAATAAAAAAGAGGTGGGCTGGGATTTGGCTCAGTGGTGCAGGGCCTGCCTGGCAAGGACAAGGTCCTGAGTTCGATTTCTGGTACCACAAAAAAAACCCAAAGAGGATAGTAAAATAAGCATTTGCATTAATTAACAGTAAAGTGATCTTTAGTTTTAGAACAGTTTCAGCAATTTAAATTACTTACTTGCTACTGAAGCAGGATAAAAGCCTAGAGTTAATTTGAATTGTCTTAGATTAATCACATGTACACATTGATTTGGAAAATCCAAACTCACTTTTTATTGACAACTCATAACATTCTGAATCATTTAAGTCTTTTGTCTTAATGCTAGTTTTTAATATGTGTTACAGTCATAATTCATGACTGATACTAATATCGCATAGAGTTTTTAGAATTAGGCAATTTAGATTTTCTTCAGTAAATTTTACATTAAAAATCAACTATAAAGTTAAATACTTGAAGACTACTTTGTCTTATGAGATTTCTGTTTTCCTAATTCAAATGTGTATGTTTAAGGAACTAATAAAATTTTTTGAGTAAACAGTGAGATTGTGACTTTTTCCTTGCATCTTTTTTTGTCTTTTTTTGAGACAGGGTCTCACTCTGCAGTTCAGGCTGGCCTTGAGCTCACTTTGTAGCCCGGGCTGGTCTCGAACTCATAATGATCCTCCTGCCTCAGCCTCCCGAGTGCTGGGATTACAGGCATGCGCCATCATGTCCGGCTTTCCTTGCATCTTTGAGTTAGGTTTAATTTCCCTTTTCTTATATTAGTCTTTTGTGATGAAAAATAAAAATAGCTTTCATAAGTCACTTAAGTTCAAAATTGCTTTCTTATTGGCTATAGTTTTAATTTTTTTTTTAAGATGTTTAATGAATTTATTTACTGATGAAATTTGTTGGGTTCAGCAGTGCCAAATTTTATTTCATCTAACGTGCCACTCTTTTCTTTGTGTTTGCTCTTACTTTCTCCACAGGATGCAGAAAATGCAATTGTGCATATGGGAGGTCAGTGGTTAGGTGGTCGACAGATCAGAACTAATTGGGCCACACGTAAACCACCTGCACCAAAAAGTACACAAGAAAGTAAGCTGTCTCCGTTATGCATGTTAAAATTATAAATTTTTCATAAATTATGTATTACTATAGTGTTAATTTTTTTTTTGTTTTGTTTTTAGACAGGGTCTTGCTCTTTAGTTTAGGCTGGCCTTGAGCTCACTATGTAGCCCAGGCTGCCCTCAAACTCATGGCAATCCTCCAGTGCTGAGGTTATAGGCATATACCAATATGCCCAGCTTAATTTCTTAGTACTTAATGTATTTTTTATTAGTGGATATTAACTTTATAAAATACTGGATTGGGGGGGGTCTTTTTGAGACAGGGTCTTGCTATGCAGTTCAGGCTGGCCTTGAGCTCACTTTATAGCCCAGGTTGGTCTTGAACTCAAAACGATCCTTCTGCCTCAGCCTCCCGAGTGCTGGTATTACAGGTGTGTGGCACCACCCCCAGCAAAACACTGGATTTAAAATGTGGTATTTGCATACATGCATATAACATTTTGATCATATCCATCTCTTCTTCCTGGTATTTTTGAAGCTGTGAACTATTTAATTATGTAGATCAAATGTATGTCAAATCAAAGTAGTGAGAAAAAAAATTTTCTCCTCCCATTGCAGCATTTTAATAGTGTATAGTAATTAATAAAAGGTAATGGTGCTTCATGCATTCTAGGCAAGTGTTCTTTTACCAAGCTATACTGACGTCCAAAAGGTAATTTTATAACACTTTGAGGAACAGCATTTTTACTTCTTTTCTGCATATAGATAACACTAAGCAATTGAGATTTGAAGATGTGGTAAATCAGTCAAGTCCAAAAAATTGCACTGTGTACTGTGGAGGAATTGCTTCAGGGTTAACAGGTACAGTGTTTGGTTTTTCTGTAATGACTTTCTCTGTGGGGCTTTACCAATATTAGTATGACCTTCATGACATGTGAGTCTTAAATATTTTATTAATTTTTTTTTTTAATAGATCAGCTTATGAGACAAACTTTCTCACCATTTGGCCAAATTATGGAAATAAGAGTTTTTCCAGAGAAGGGCTATTCATTTGTCAGGTAATATTCTACGGGTAATATTATTAGTAATCTTGAATTGTATGCATTTTTTTTCACTTATGTTATTAGACCCTTCCAGGTACCAGTTTATTATTTTACTACTTCAGTGTTATTTACTATTTTAAGTTCTTCAAATATAAGAAACAGAACCTCATTATTTTCTTGTAGATTTTCTACCCACGAAAGTGCAGCCCATGCCATTGTTTCAGTGAATGGTACCACAATTGAAGGACACGTGGTTAAATGCTATTGGGGTAAAGAATCTCCTGATATGACTAAAAACTTCCAACAGGTAATTTAATTTTTTGTACCACTTTTTAAGGTTTCCATATCATGTATCTACATAAAAGCTTTGGAAACTGTAAAGAGTAAAATAAAATAAAGCATATAACTACATTCAGTTGATTGTATTAATGCTATTTCAAAGTTGATTATTTTGTGGTATTAACTGAATCTTAATACTTTCTTTTCACAGGTATCACCACCCCAATAAACTTAGACAATGATAAATAACAGAGTCCTATTCACATAAGGGTGCTTACTTAGTTTTTCTCTTCCTTGTCTCCCACTCTTTCTTCAAATACGGTGTTTCTTACTTGTTCCTAAAACACTGATTTGCTTTTTTCTAGGTTGACTACAGTCAGTGGGGCCAGTGGGGCCAAGTGTATGGAAACCCCCAGCAGTATGGGCAGTACATGGCAAATGGGTGGCAAGTACCGCCTTACGGAGTATATGGACAGCCGTGGAACCAGCAAGGATTTGGAGTAGAGTAAGTTTGGGTTTTTAGTATAGAAATAGATACAGATCTGGCAAACAAAAATAGAGAGTATTTGGAGGGGCTGGGGATTTAGCTCAGCAGCCAAGTGCCTGCCAGGCAAGCACAAGGTCGTGAGTTTGATTCCTGGTACCGGAAGAAAAACAAAAAAATTAAAAACAACAACAACAACAAAAAAAGAGAGGTATTTGGATTATAAACATAGAAACAAACCTAATGAAATGTGATTTATAATGCTAAAAATCTGACGCTTACTATCTAGGTGAAAGGATTTTGGGGTAACATTTGGTATGACCTATCTTTGTAAACAGCTTGTAGAATTTATTTTATGTCTCTAATTCATTTTTATTTGTTTATTTTTTCCACATGTAAAGTTTTTTGTCTAGATCTGTTGAGAAATTTTTTGCTTGCTTTGAAACAGGGTCTCCCGATATAGTTCAAACTGGCCTTGAACTCACTAGATAGCCCAGGTTGGGCTTAAACTTACATGATCCTTCTGCCTCAGCCTCTCAAAGTGCTGGCATTACAAGTCTGTGCCACTGTGCTAAAAAGTACCTTACTTTTTGTTTTTGTTGATAGAATGGGTTGGTTGCTTCTAATTTTTTTCCCCAAGCAACCCTAGATCTTTATTTTCACTAGTTCTTTTGAGACTCTTTCCAACATGAACTTGTGTTTTTAAAACATTTTTTTGATAGATCATATATGCAATTTATGTTGGGTAGATGATATGTAGACTCTTTATTTTTTTTATCTTTCGCAGTGGTATTGAGGATAGAACCCAGGGGCACTATACCACTGAGCTACATGTTCAGCCCATTTTTTTAATTAAAAAAAATATTTTTAGGGCTGGGGATTCAGCTCAGCAGCAAAGCGCCTGCCTGGCAAGCACAAGGTCGTGAGTTCGGTTCCTGGTACCGGAGAAAAACCAAAAAAAAAAAAAGAGAGAATATTTTTATTTTATTTTTAGACACGATTTTGCAGTTGTCTAAGTGACCTGAACTTACGAGACTCCTGCCTCAGCCTCCCAAAGTACTGGGATTATAGGCAGTATTTATCATTTTTTAAAAAATAAGGATTCAGGTACTCTTCAGAGATCATTGTGCTAAGTTGTAGTTGCCTTAAAACTGTAAGACTAAAAAAAAAAAAACTGTAAAACTAATAGTGAGATATGTATTCTATACATGCATCATTTATTTGATGTTTGTTATAGATTTGATTTTTGTTATTCTATTATTAGACTGTGCTTGAGTGTATACATGTATAGATGATATTTTTCCTTCTTGTATTTGCTGAAGATTCTTTTTTTTTCTTCCAAGTCAATCACCTTCTGCTGCTTGGATGGGTGGATTTGGTGCTCAGCCTCCCCAAGGACAAGCTCCTCCCCCTGTAATACCTCCTCCTAACCAAGCTGGATATGGTATGGCAAGTTACCAAACACAGTGAGCTGGGACTCTAAACAAAATTGTAATTCATGATAGGCTTCAATTTCCTGTGACACTCTGAAGACATGGACGTAGACATCGGAAAATGAAAATATTTATTTTAAAAATTGAAATGTTTGGAACCTTTAGCACAGCTTTGCTTGGGTGAAGGACACATGTCTTCTAGTTCTGCCTTTTTAAGTTTTTGTTCATGATGGATATGAACATGATTTTTCTTTGTGTACAAAAACTAAAATAAAGTCAATAAAGACAATTCTGACTACAAATTTTGATATAATAGGAGAAATGGGTAATACATTTTGATTCTTAGATACTATTCCATTTTTATCTTGCTGTTCAGTATTTTAACTCACTGTGTTTTTAAAAGAGCAAAAAAGGGAGGATCATGAAAAACTGGGAATCACATGAATTCATCCTGAATCCTGATACTCCCCTTCCCTCCCCTGAGGTGGACCACATTTGAAGTCAGCAGAAAAAGTATGATATTCAGAAGAAATGCATGATTTTGGAATTGCTTTGGAGGAAAATTTACTTTCTCTATGTCTAAAGAAGCTGAAACCAGACTGAAATTTTGCAACCCAAATAAGGAACAGTGTTGTCTGAGTTACTTGAGCAAATGGTGGTCCACATTTAAGACATATTTTTAAAACTTTGAAAGTGTTGATTATTAAAACTGTAGTATATTACATTTCATTGGGGGGAGATTCCAAGTATGGTGTTTGTATTAAAGTCAGACAGTCATACTTGTGCTTTTACATGAAGTTCAAATGATATACATTGTAAATACTGAATAACTACAGTGTTTCAAAAGCATGCTTCAACATAGAAGTAGCAGCAATGTAATTATTTGAAATAACACTTAACACACTCCATTGCATTGAATGCAGTGAGTTGATGACAATGTTTTAAGACTGACATTTCCAAGGTTGGCTATGTACAATTAAAATGACACAAATCTATACAGAAAAAAGCCTTAATTTTAATTTCATACAAATCCTAGTACATTCTAAGGTGTCATTAGATTTTTTTCTTTTTTTTTTTTGGCTTTGCATTATTTGGTATGTAAATACCTTGATTAAAACCTTGTAAGTCAGTTTCAAGGTTGCTATAAGTTGTATAGCACAAGTGTTTTTAAAAAATTTTAGGGTGTTTTTAAAAATTAAATATATTTTGCCCAAGAATTTTTTTAACAAGATTGCTAAAACATCTTATTTAGACAGTTTGATGTACCAATTTGTAATTGGATGTTCAGTTTAAATAGTACACAAAGTTGTGACTTTTACTTCTTTTCCTGTGGGAAGCGTGCATGGGATGGTCCTGAACAGAGGCTTGAGTTGTATGTGTGCCGTTTGTAAATGAATCCGTTGGGAAAATGCAGAAGATTGAAGTTTGCTTCCAAGGTATTTTTCAACCTACAAGGATAAAATCTGCCTCAAATTTATAAAAAACAGGAATGTAAAATAGATAAAATCCTCTGTATTTAAATTGTAAAAGCTAGGGGGTGCACATGTTTTGGCAGTGTATTCAGAAAGTTGGCCTGAGCACCAAAGTGAGAAAACATAATTTACAGCTAAGGTGCAGCTGGGATCTTCACATGGCCATTCTTTAAACCTTTGAAGTCTTACAGTTAACTTTAAGATGATTATTTTATATATTGATGATCATATAATGTCTTTTCCCCATTTAGAAATTCAGACAAATATATTCATAAAAGTCAAGAGTCTACAGTTCATCTTTAAGCCAGATTTTCTATGGCACATTAGTTCCGAACCACAGTAGTTGTTACACTCTTTTATTATACCCTTACCCCTTATTTCTTTTGTGGACACTATATTTGGAGAATGTTTTTTGAAAAGTTACTTTATATTTTATAGGAAAAACACTTAAGAAATTATATTAATTATGTTCCTGAGTTAAAATTTTCATGAATATTTTTGAAATGTGAAGAACTAGACTTTTTTCATAAAAGCCTGTTAAATTTTTAGTTTGCCTTTCTTTGCTCTGCCGCTAAATTAAGTGGCTTATTGAAATAACAGCAAAATACAACTGTAGTGTTGCCTAGTTGTATATTATATAATTTAATAAAATTATCCAGGCTAGTTATATTGCCATAGTAAATATGTGACTAAAGTGTCCTTTGTCTTAATCTGGATAAGAATAAGATTTCATGATCAGTTAAAGTTACTTCTTGTTAAACAGTTTCAAAATACAAAGCTATTCATCCAAATGAAATGCACTGTTGAGAAAATAATGACTATCAGGCTAAAATAGACTCAGGCAGTTCTATAATACAGATTGAAGTCTGTGCTATCTTGATTCAGTATAAGCCTAAGAGTCGTTGCCTTTTCTTTCCCATGTTCATTTAAAGCAGCAGCAGAGATTCTTTGGCATGCAAGGAAATGTTTTTATTTAATAATTATTTTGAGATTTATTTTGATGATGTGTTTCTGCCTGCCATTTTCTTTGCTCAAATCATTTCTACTAGTATTTCCCCCATGCCATTCCTACCTGATTTTTATGCCTGCTGGCAGTGAGAGGCCAATTAAAGCCAAAGCTGTAAACCACAGTTGAAGTCTTTCAATAAAGACTAAACTCTATGATAAGTGGCTTTTCTTATTGTCTTTTATTACATAATTGTTCTTCCATGCACCGTAAAATAAGCAGTTTGGTTTTATCAGTAAGGTATAAGGAATACATACATACTCAGGACTTATTTCTGTGTTCTGTGTAAATGTTAAAAGTCCATTATTAGCCTTTTTTAGTTAAAATTGAATCTCTGGGTATGGAGGAATAGAAATTTGCATCCTTCTAAAAATATATGTTCTGTTGAATATCATAGTAAAATCTCATTAACTTGGAGTCTACAGGTACAGAAACTTTTGTTTTACCATGTCTACATTGATCTTTGTTAATACCTATGAATAAAGCTTGACAAAAGAAATAGTAAAGGGCTGGGTATGTAGCTCAGTGGTAACACTCGTCTAGCAAGTGTGAGACCCTGGATTCAACCCCTAGTACCAAAACAAGGGGAAAAATACATGAGTCTTCTGAAGGAGGTATGGCCAGATTAAATCTTCCTGCATGTGGGCTTATACTTCTATCATTTGTATATTATAAATGTTAACTTCATGTTTTTAATGTGTATTAGAAAGATGAAAATACTTGTTTTAGTCTTTTACTAGTTTTTCACTTAAACAGTCCAACTGAGGGTATGTATCCAGCTATATTTGGTAATAAGATATCCTAGTAATTTTTGTAATTTTATTAATACAAGTTATTTATTTGGTTTTCAAGGAAATAATGTGAATAATTACAACTTTAAGATTTTGTCCCGAGTTGTAAGAATGTGGTGTTCAAATGCCGTACTCATATGAAACCTTGGCTCCCGTTTTGTATTGAAGGTGGTCTTATTTTGAAAGATGATGTAGGTAGGCTAATTACTACAGTTCATAAGGTACTTTAAATACCTCTTTTGGGGCAAGAATGTGAAAAAAGTTCAATTTAGGAACTAGGGGTAGGTGAATTATATATTTTACCTTAAGGGAAAAAAGGCACTAATAGTAAGTGATCCTTTAGTAGAACTCTAGGCTTTTATATGCAAGAGATAATGTAGTTTTTATGCTTTTATTTTTAAAAAAATATCAAGGTAGCAGTTGACAAAAGGCACACATCCAATCAATGATTTCCTAAATGTTCCATCTTAATTCTGATGTGTGTGCTAACCTTTCCATTTAGTTGAAATAATTTCTTGGATTCTGAGACCTGATTTTGCTGTGTTGCTTAGGTTGGCCTTGAACTGCTGTGGGGCTCAAGTGATCCTCCTGCCTCAGCTCCTGAGTAGCTGGAGCTAACAGCATGAGTCCAAATACTGTTTTTAAAAAATCCATTAACGATTGTTTGAGTTTCCTCTGGAAAAATGACCTATATTTGTCTTTTTTTTTTTTTCCTTTTGGTGTTGGGGATCAAACCCAAGGCCTTGTCCATACAAAGTATGCTCTAGCACTGAGCTGTACCCTCTCAGTACTCTTCTGTACCTCCAGCCTGTTTTTAAGAGACAAGGTCCCACTAAATTGCCTAGACTGGCTTTGCACTCCTGGGATCCTCCTACCTCGACCCATATTAAATGTCTTGACGTCATCTTGGAAAGTGTACAAAATAAAACTGATGTGCTTTTTGGATTGCTGTTCGAGGAAAGCTAGGGGCCAAATCATGCTGAAAAATAATTTCTGGTTAAAATGTCTAGTTGTTGAGCTTGCAACTGGGCTTGGCTTGCTTGTGGACCTCTTGACTTCCTCGTTCTTGTGAACTATGAAAACCTAGTTATCAAGTGGTGCTGTACAGTTATGGAATTTTTAAGGTAAAGCAGATTTTGTTGTAGATAACTGACTTATCCAACTGTGATTTTTCTTTTTTCCTGTTATTTTTCTTCATTACATTTGGGTATACCAGTGAAGAAAAGTCAAAAGTCATCTGGGCAATTAGGCATAAAATATGTAACCACAACCTACTGTACATTTCTGAGAATTGATGCTGTATACATGCCAGATTTTCACGTTTAGTTGACTGGTAAGAGTTGTGAGTTGAATTGTGCCATATGTGGTTTATATGATTGCATTTAGCTGAACAAAATAAAGTTAATGCATAGGTCTCGACATAGGTTAAAAAAATTAATCTCCATTTAATCTTGATTTGCTTCCTTTTAAAAGGAGTAAACTTGAAAAACATTTTAGCTGATTTCCTTTGGCTGCTTATATTCTATCCTATGGCATAGCTCATGTTTTGTATTTTATTTAACAAAGATTCAAATTGGGAGAAGAATGGTGACTAGGATACTGAGGGAAGAGAAAGTCCTGATTCACGGAAACGTGGACGTGGGTTTTGACAATCCTGGGTATGCGTGATAAAGCATGGATAATTGGTTGGGTATTGATGTGCAGTATGTTAATTGGCTTAAGACTGTACACATGGCCTGGAAGCGCAAGGTCCTGAGTTGGATTCCTGGTACCAAACCAAACCAAACCAAACAAAACAAAATATACACGTCAAGAATACTAAGACCTACTGAGAATAAAATATTAGAAATACCTTTGCCCTGCTAGTTTCTTTTCAACTTCTGTTAAGTATTTTCATTTAATAATGTGTGTTCTACATGTGTATTAAATGTTGAGCAAAAGTTACTGTTCTAAAATAACTGTCTTTGGGGCTGGGGATTTAGCTCAGCGGCACAGCGCCTGCCTGGCAAGTGCCAGGTCATGAGTTTGATTCCCAGTCCCGGAAAAAAAAACCAAAACCGAAAAAAAAAAAATAACTGCCTTTGAGCATTTATGGTAAAATGACTGAATTAGGAGATCCTTTAAAATTAACATTTAATTTATTATACCCCGGGATATATTTTATTTTTTAGAACAATAATTTTATTATCTGGTTGCTTTGCTGTTTTTGTTCTTTGGTTGTGTCAGTAGGATTCCTTCATTAGAATGTAAGCTCTAAGGGAGCAGGTACTGTTTTGTGTGTGTGTCTCTTTCTAGTAACAATATTAGGTCCTGCAGTAGTGCTTGGTATGCCATGGATGTTCAGTAAATGTTGATACATGACCATGATTGAGGAAGTGAAAGTAGGCATCTATTTTAGTCACTCTCTTGAAACTAAAACCCCACCTGATACTTTTTTTTATTTTAAAGAATAAAAGAAGGGTAACATAATAGGGGGTGCTTACCAAATTACAGACAAAGTGGTAGGAAATTATCAATAGTTACTGTTTTACATATTGCTATCTATAAGATAGTTTCTCAGGAAAACAAATAGACAAATATTAGTGAGTTACAGACAAAAGAGGTAGGAGATTATTAATAGTTGTACTATACTTTGGTATCTTCAAAGTGGCTTCTAAAGAAAATAGAACTATACATGAGTGACCTATTGAATAATCATTAACTATTCTCAATGGTTGTTGTATGAAACACATAATAATAAACATGCATCCATTTACGAAATAGGATAGGAAAAATACAAACATTACAGAGTTATGGATAGCTTAATAAGAAAATACCAATGGCTGCTGTAATACATGGTGGTATCTTCAAAGTGGTTTCTCAGGAAGACAGAGATACGCAAGAAGGATCTAACAAGTAGTTACAGCCTAAGGGTTGTCAAAAATAGCATATTACCTCCTCACCAGTGACTCCTTTCACTGAGGTGTGATGGCTGGAAGAAAGGCCAGGGTTGAAAAGAGGACTGAGAGACTTGCACCTGTGTCTAGCAACAGGCTGTTTTCTTGTTCCTCCATAGTCATGATTACCCAGGACTCCTCGATGGAGATGACGGTCTGGCCAGAGGGAGAAGGCAGACCATCCCCAAAGCCCTCTCATTCCTGTTGGACTAACTGGTAGGATGGGTCTGAGCTCTGGGGCCTCTGCTTCAGAGGGCAGACCGATCTCCAGTGGTCTCCTTTGCATCCAGGGCATGGCCCATGGGGCCTCTTAGGGCAGTTCCTCTTGAGGTTAAAACCCCACCTGATAATCTGTTAGAGTAGAACTTAATTAGGATCAACTCAGTACTTACTAAAATGCAGATCGTGGGATTGCACAGTTGAGGGTGAAGGTGATCTGAAATAAAATTAATTAGCCTGGGTTCCTCTTCCTATTAGGAAAGGAGAATCCTATATTGGCCATGGTCACAAAAAGCAAAACAAAAACTGCTAGGGGTGTTTGTGTGTTTTAAAGATCTCTGTGACTATTGTAGTTTGCCAAACATTTCAAGGTAGTTACAATGCACTCCCAGTAGGAGTACCTGGATATGCCAGTTAGGAGTCGTAACTGCCCCTGTGTAACAAGACTGACCCTGGGCCATGGAGCCGGATGGCTTTGGGGTGGGGATGCTTTTTAGGATGGGCAGCCAGCACAGCAGAATTGAGTTTCTAGACAGGAGACTTCTAACAGACAATAGAACTAGCCATGGGAAGTGACAGTTGAAGTTCTTGAAGTGACATATCACAGACATGTAAAGTCAGCATGTGCTTCAGTATCTTACTGATAAATTAGCATAGGAAGAAGTTTCTTAATTGTGAGAACTGAGTGAGAATGATGGTAAGAGAAGTTAGGTAAGACTCAGAAATCCTAGGGAACAACAGGTAATTTAACAGTGTTCTTTGATATACCTCATGTGAAGGCACATTTAAGGTAGGATGTTACTTAAAATTTGCTTTTTTCTGTCATGAAGGATAAATGGTTATTGAAGACTTTCTAGGCTTACTTTGATTGGGTCTTTAATGTATGCTCTAACTCTCGTGCTGCCAAATAAAAAGGATTTTTTTTTTTTCTTTTTTGATGCTAGGGATTGAACTCAGGGCTTTAAGCATGGTAGGCAAATGCTCTAATGCTGACCCATAGTCCCAGCCATCAGTGTATTCTTATAAACACTTAATATTCTCTTACTTTAAAATACTAGAAAAGACCACATCATCTTGGAAAAGTGAATGTATTCATGTAGATGTTAAATACCTAGGCCTGGAAACACAACCCTGAGAGGACCGCAGAAGCCTCCTCTTTAGTCTGTAACCTCCGCTCTTTCCGAGATAAACCACTAGCCCAGCTTAACATGACTATGGGTTAGTTTGCCTATCTTTTAACTAAGTGGAATTAGTGTATATTCTTTTGTATGTGGCCTATTTAATACCATGAGTCTCCACCTATGTAGCTGAGTTTCTAAATGTTACAATGTTAAGTGAATGTGTATCACTTATCCACTCTTTCAGTTATGTGCTTGATTTTTTGTTTAGAAGCTGTTACATGTAGTGCTGTTGGGAATTTGTGTCTTTGCAGGAACAGTATGTAACATTCTGTTGACTGTGTATCTGGGAGTGGAATTCTGAGTTGCAGGATGTGTGTCTAGTCAGTTTCAGTGGGTGCTGCCTCAGTTTTGGAAACTGGTTCTGTCAGTTTATGCTTGCATGTGGTATGGAAATTCTTTTAATTACCCTCATGTGCAACACTAGATTGTAGAGAGTTGTTTTTTGTTTTGTTTTGTTTCCACTTTAATTGTCCTGGTGTCTTACCTAAGCTTTTAACCTTCCAGGCTTTTCTAGAATCTATTTATTTTAACTATCGTACAAGTAATTCTTCAACACAATTTAAAAGTTAACTAAAAAAAAAAAAAATACAGTAAAAGCTCATTCCTTCCATAGCCTTCTATTTCCCACCAAAAAGACACCAATGTTATTAGCATCTTGTATTTTTCCAAAGTTTTATATAAATACTCCTTCTTGCTAAAAATGATAGCATGTTATACATGCTGTTCTATATCTTGCTTAATAAATTAAAAAAATAATAAGCTGGGTGTGGTGATGCATGCCTGAAATCCCACATTTCTTGGAAGCCTAAGGCAGGAGGGTCAAACCCAGCTTGAGCAACTTAATGACTTAGCAAGACACTGTCTCAAAATTTTAAAAAGGTCTAAGGAAAAGCTCAGTGTGAAGGTCCTGGGTTCAATCCTCAGTACTGGAAAAGACAAAATTATATGATAGTTGCATTAATTTTTTACAAACATGAATCTACTAACACTTGCAACCAACATTGCCTTCTGTGATGCGCCATTGCCCCTAGCATAAAACCCCAATTTTCAGTAATTTACCTTAAACTGAAAACTTTATTGTGGATAGAAAATGTATAGAGTTGTTTTAATCAAAAGTAAACATTGGCAAGAATGTGGAAAGATTGAAACCTTTTGAACTCGTGGTAGAATGTAACATGTTACCATGGAAAATAGTATAAAGGGTTTTGAGAAATTAAGAGTCGAATTTCCAGTTAGGTGCAGTGGTCTACTCCTGTACAAATCCCAGATATATGGGAAGCTGAGGCAGGAGGGTCAAAAGTTAGAGGTTAGGTTGGGCAGCTCAGCAAGAACTTGTCTCAAATTTTAAGAAAAGGTCTGGAGAGCCTGGTGTGGTGGAGCATGACTTTAATCTCAGCTTTTGGGAGGCTGAAGCAGGAGGATTGCTGCAAGTTCTAGGCCAGCTATATAGTTAGTTCAAGGGCAGCCTGAACTATATAGCAAGACCCTGTTTCAAAAAACAAAAAAAAAAAGGTATGGGAAATGTAGTTCAGTGGTCAAAGCCATCCACTAGCTCCTGGATTTAATCCCCAGTGAAAAACAACTGATTCAGAAACCCACTTCTGGTTATATATCCAAAAAAATTAGGGCTAGAGATGCGGTCAGTGGTAGAGCACTTGCCTGGCATATGTGAGTCCCTGGCTTCAGTATCTCCATCACCATTACCCACCAAAAAAGCAGATCCTTGAAGATACAGTTATATCCTTTTGTATATAGCAGCGCTTTTCACAGTAGCCAAGAAGGTGGAAACCAAATGTTCATCCACAGATGAATGAATGAGTAAAATGTAGTGTTTTATTATGGAATATTCTTCAGCCTTAGAAAGAAATTACATCCTGACACATGGTACAGCATGGAAGAACCCTGAAGACATTATGCCATGTAAAATACAAAACAAAAAGATTGTAATCCCACTTACACAACTTATTCAAGTAGTCAAATTCATAGAAATGGTGTAAAGGGAGTGTGAAAAAGGGAGCTATTTAATGGGTAGAGTTTGAGATTTGCAAGATGAAATTTTCTAGAGAACTATTGTACAGTGTGAATATACTTAAGCTACTGAGTTGTACACTTAAGGTAAATTTTATGTTGTGTTTTTTACAAGTATACGTAATTTTGTAATTTTATAGATGACATTTAAAAAATAATAAACAGAACCATTACTATATGTGGACCTAGATATTATTTTCCTCTCAGGTATATCATTACCTTTCAAATTCTCATTTTCTGTCTAGCAGAATTGGAGTCTCAGTGTAAATTTATTCAGCTCCTTGTTAAGTGACTGTTCTGTAACCAGTACACTTTTCAGAACCAGTGCACTTCTACATGTTCGCCTTATCAGATGTTAATTTTGTATAACAGTACTTATTTTAGAAAACAGATGAGTTGAATTCTCAGCTAATCATCAGTTTGCCTCAAATTGCTTTAAGGAAATTTTAACCTACTGGCCTTTTTAATCTAATGGCATAAAATATTAGATATAAAGAAATAAAACACTTCAGTAACCTTGGTAGTAGTATTAGCTTCTAAACACCTGCAAAATACAGTGGCTACTAGTTTTATTCCTCAGCTGCCCCATATCCATGCAGCCTATAAAGTCAAGAGTGGTATGTGAGCCCTTGAAAAATTTACTACTGCTTATATTAAGAGTGGGAAACCCCCGGTGACTCTGACTAAAGAAAGTTGAGGATAGGTGACTGAGAAGAGACTCCACCCCTGCTGAAAAGATTATTTGAGTTTGTAGATGATGCCTGGCGACAGCCTTTACCTTATCTATACATCCCTTCAAAACATAGGACCCAAAATGGCCCATGATAGCTTATGTAAATCTGTGGGGTTCACAGTTATTAAAGCAAATATTTTGATACTTTTGACTGAAAGCATATACTGAGTATCGCTGGACACACCAGTATACTAGCCCTGGGGAAGTTGAGAGAGAAGAATCAGAATTTGATGCCAGCCTGGGCTACATAGTGTTGAAGACCAACCTAAACTACATGGCGAGACTCAAAAAAACAAAATACTGAGTACCATTAAAGGATTCTTTGTCTATCAGTGAAGATCACCTTATGATTCCAATAACCAGAAATGTGTATTATTTTTGTCCTCATAAACAGAATTTAAGGAAGGATGGGCTTAAAACTTTGGATCTGTCAATTGCTTAGTATCTTTGTGGAATTAATGCCCATTCTTTTGAGATGTAGGCTGTGCAGATGGTCTCTAAAATGCAGTTATCTATCTGTCGTACCAGCAACCATCACTGTTTGTCAGTTTACTTGCAAGTTCATTGAAATATGTATATGTGTGCATATGTACATGTGTATAAACATGCACATGCATTTATTTCCACTTCTAAGTATCTTCAAAATTATGGTTTTGTACATCATTGCAACTTTTTTTTGGTTACAGAATTCTTTGAGTCACTAATGATACATATACTATTCCTTTAATACCTGGTAAAAATATTAAAATGGTGAACCAAGCTGGGGATGTATCTCAGTGGCACAAGCACCTGCCTGGCAAGCGCAAGGTCCTGAGTTCAATTCCTGGTATGGAAAAAAAAAAAAAAACCCATTCATAAAATGGTGAGCCAAAGTATATTTTCTGAGAACTTAGCCAATACATATCAAGGAAATTAGTGACTCAGGACAGTTTCCAGTAGGGTAAATTTAAGCAGGAACAACATAATTTACATCCTGAATTTTTATCTAATGATTTTCTCACATTTCCTGCCTTTTTGAAATAATTTCTGTAGCTACCTATAAAACAGCTTTTCGTTGAAATTTGATGGTTGATCAAAACAGTATTTGGAAATCATATGAGAACATACTACTAGATAGTCTATTTTTGAAGATTGCTTTGTAACTTTCTCAGATGAATTTTATGATATTAAAAAGTTTTTAAAATTAAGTTCATTGGTACATTTTAGGTATACATAATGTTCACATTCATTATAGGGAATTTGTACCTGTACATGATATAACTTGATTCTTTTTTTCTTTCACATTCCCCTACCCTCCCTTCAACCCCTCTTTCCCTCCTGTGTTGGTTTGGGGGATATTTTGCAAGGAGAACAATATAATACAGGACACATATTTTATATGATTATTTATAATAGTCACCCAAAGAATGATATACAAAAGAGTGCAGGAAATCTGTCCACACACCAAGACCAAGGAAACTAGCCAAGGGTCTGGATCCCACAGAAATGTCCTGCACGAATCCAGCTGAAGGCCTAGAGCTCATAACAATGCCTCCCACGAATCTGACTGGAAGCCCAGAGTCCGTAACAATATCTCATGCAGGCCTGTTTCACGGATCTGCGCTGCAAAGGCCCAAAAGTCAGTGGTGGAATCTAGGAGGTCTGTGCCAGCAGGATGAAGGATCTGTACTAGCAGGCTGAGGGATCTGTACTGGAGCCGGGAAGCAACGTTCAGAAGAGCCAGAGCACCCCCAAAAGGTACCACAGCCATCCTCAGCAACAGGTCCCGAGCTCCTCCAATGATCAACATGGCCGAGTTCCTATTAGGAAAGCCAACGCAGCAAGCTTTTCCAGGAAACCAGCAGTGTACCATCTCCCCCTCTGGGGCCAGGAAGTGATGCTCAATGTGAGGACCAGAGCCTCCCCAAAGTGAACTGAGGCTATTCTCAGTGCCAATAAGGCCCTGAGCTCCTCGGAGGATGAAAACAGCCAAGTTCATCAGGAAAGCCAGCATGATGAGCTCCTCCAAAACAACCAACAGCTCCTTACAGCTTCTACCAGCTCCCAACAGCCTTTTTTCTGCTCCCAACAGTCATAACTTTTTTCCTTCTTCAGTTCTGCCTCTTATGCCACTGGCAACAGTCCCCAGGTGGGCCTCCCACACCCAGCACCAGGCTTACTCAGTTCAGCTGGGGGTTATAAGTTGACCACCAGTTGTCAATCCACTATACCTCCTTTTTTACAAAAGCTTTATTTCCATTTTCTCCTTTTCTCATTTTTTTCTTTTCCCTTCCTTTCTTTCCCCATCCCTAGTTCTCCTTCCATTTTGAACATTTTCCTCCTATTTCACAATATGTTATTTAAAAATTTCTAAGCATTTTAGTTTATGAGCATAGATGAGTAACCAGACAAGTTTAATGAAAATCATTAAACACTTTCATATTTCTATATCAGAGAAATGTAAAGGAATGGGTTTAGGTTGTAAAAACCTGTCTTTAAAAAAATTTTAATTCAAATAAGTAGTAAGAAATATGTGTAGGTATATGATGGCTATAGGCTTTTGTAATGAAATTTAAAACTCTCATAAAGTGGGTCTCTTAATTATGGCAGATATCCAAAATGAGAAATGCGTGATTATCTGAAGTAGTGGTCACCTGTAGCCCTCTTCCTCGGTGCCAGTTCTTGTGCAGTCATTTTTCATCATGGTCACGGCACACAGTACCATACATTGCCGAGTTTAGCTGTGCCTCTTACCTCTGTTACCACCTACCTCATTCTGCAATTTTAACCAAATAGCTTTTGGGAATTTCCAAAATCCAGGTCCACAAAATGCTGCTAGAAATACCCAAAAGAATGTGACATTCCCAAGGAGTGTTTGAGAAGTCCTGAGCAGTGCTCCTCCCCACTTGGCTTAGCTGTGGCTAAGTGGTCACATTGCTGGACAGTACTTCTGAGAGGTGTTCATGGCATTAAAACAGTAAAAGACTAGAGCAGTGTTGTTATGGCCACGTCTGTGTGTATGTATGAGTGACTGTTCATGCACAACAGTACCTTCCCTCTCTCTCTCTACTTTTCAGAGAACATTTTAGCATCTACATTGGAAGGAAACACTAGATAATGATTCTTAGAAGACCCAGACATGGTTGGATACACCTGTAATCCCAGTACTTGGGCGGCTGAGGCAGGGGATCACCATGAATTTGAGGCCAGCCTAGGCTAAGTAGTAAGTTCAAGGGCAGCCTGAACCACGTAGTGAAACCCTGTCTCCAGAAACAAACAACAAAACAATTCTTAGAAATCCCAGACCCTTAGAAATCCCATGTAAAAGTGACATGTTACAACGTAGATATCTGAACATGAGGTTTTCAATAAGAAGCATTCTGGTCTAGGCATGTAGTTCTGTGGTAGCGAACACCCACCAGTCCCTGGGTTCAGCTCCCAGCACTGCAATCAATCAGTCAGTCAATTAATATCTGTTCATACATATGCAGCAGTTGTGTAAAGAAGTGTGCAGAGTTGTCACTAGAAGCCAAAAGATGTGAGAACTAGCCCTGCTTTCAGTATCTGTACCTGCGGTGCTGAGCACTTCTCCCGACCTCTCTTCTGCGGACTCTACATCTGAGAATTCCCTGTCACGAGGTTTAGCAAGAGCTGAAGGAACACATGTGCGAAATATGCCTTGCAGCCCACAAGGGGTACAGTTGGACTGGTAGCTGGCTCCAGCTTCGTCAGAGGCAGTGTATGGTGGCCATCCAGACCCTTCCAAAGGGGCTGTTTTTACAAGAGGAGTATTCAAAGTAGTACTAGAGCAGTGCCAATCACCTAGTAAGTACTCACTGAGATTCAGCTCTTGCTAAATCTTGCTATTAGTGATATCAACCAAGTTTTCCCTCTTTACTTATGGAATGCACAAGTGGTGATTACTAGGACTTTTAACTTTCATTTTCAGGAAAATGATATATACATATGCATAATAGTTTAAAAAGTCAAACAAACTGCTGTGGTACTGAATGCTCTTAATCCCAGAACTCAGGAGGCTGAGACAGGAGAATCACAAGTTCGAGGCCAGCCTGAGCTACAATTCAAGGCTAGGTTGGACTACACAGCAGTTTCCTGCCTCAAAAACTAAACAACACCATAACAAAAGTCAAATAGCACTCAAATTTTTTGAAAAACTACTCCCTTCAGCATCCTCTCCCAGGCTTCTTCCTCACACGCTACCTTTTTTTCTTTTTTTTTTTTTAGCGGTTTCTTCAGAAATTTACCTCTGTATATCTGAAAATTCTCTCTTCACCCACCCCAACTCCCAGACAAGGTCTCACTATGCAGTCCAGGCTGGCCTGGAACTCACTGTTACCTGGGCTGGTCTCTAACTCATGATCCTCCTGCCTCAGTCTCCAAAGTACTGGGCTTATAGCTATGTGCTACTATGCCCAGCAATATACTGATTTTTTTTTAAGTATTGGAGATGGAGCCCAGGAGCACTTTACCACTGAGCTATATCCCTAACCCTTTTTATTTTTTATTTTGAGACAGAGTCTTGCTACATTACCCAAGCTGTTCTCAAACTTTTGAATCCGTCTGCCTCTGCTAGGATTATAGAAATGTGTCAGCTGGCCCCTCCTCTTTTTGTGGCTGATTTTTTGTTTCCATAGTGGGGAATGAACTCAGGGCCCCACACTGTGATGCATCCCTAGCACTTTTTAAATTTTTTTTTTTTTTCTTTTCCTGGTACCGGGAATCAAACTCACGACCTTGCGCTTGCCAGGAAGGCGCTGTGCTGCTGAGCTAAATCCCCAGCCCCTTAAATTTTTTAACTTTGAGATGGAGTCTCACTAAGTTGCTAAATTGCCCAGGCTAGGCTTGAACTTGGATCTTCCTGCCTTCACCTCCCAGAGCGCTGGAATAACAGGCATGAGCTACCACACCAGATTTGACTCCTTCCCCCTCTTTCTGAGACAAGGTTTCATTGCATTGCCCTCTCTGCTCTCAAACTCAAAACTCATGTGTGATCCTCCTATCTCAGCTTCCTGAAAAGCTAAGACCACAGGTTCATGCCAGCGCACCCATCTGGATAACTGTTTTTGTCTTGAGATTGGAGAATACAGATTGATACAATTAATCTGACTTTTTGGGAACCGGGTAGGTGGGTACTGGGGATTGAATCCCAGGCCTCACCCATGCTGGGCAAGCATTCTACTACTAAACTATATCCCTTGCCTGTAACCTGCCTCTTTTGACTGAAAATCCTAATTAGAATTTTAAGCTTACATACCAGGTTTCCTCTTCATGTACCTTGTCATGAAAACCACATGGCATAAGGGAGAAGGTGCTGTTGCAGAGACCTCCTGCCCAGTAGGCAGGAAAACGGGCCTCACATTAGCTAAAACTAGCCACACTCGGTCTTAGCTGCTGTCTGTTTCCTGGTCTGGAGCACAAGTTGCTGCTCTTCCAGGATTCCTCTAGCTGTGATATGCCAGGAATGTGTGACTAGAAGTGCAAGAGACATCAAAGATGGGAAAGGCAGTTGAGGTCTGCTTACTCCTTCCATGGGAAATTAAGAGTTTTAAGAAAGCAAAATTAATGTAAAAATGAGGGCTCACACATTTGTAGCATTAAACCCAGTGGAGACTTCAGATTTCAGTGACTGAATATCTAGTTCCACTAAAAAACTTGTATCCTACAGCCATTTTACTTAACAGGAAAATACATGCAGGGCATGGTGGTACCTGCCTATATAGTCCCAGCATTCAGGAGGCTGAGTCAGGAGGACTACTCTGAGTTCGAGACCAGCCTGGGCTACATAGTGAGTTCAAGGCCAGTCAGAACTGCATAGTGAGAATCTGTCTCAAAAAAACCCCCAAAAAACAAAGCAAAACAACAACAAAAAACCCCAGGAAAATACAATAAAAATTTATATCACCCATTATCCTATCATCTAGAGATAAATTCTATCTAGTAATATTTTGCTGTAGTCAACTGCTAACTTTGTATTCATAAATACACTATATTTGCTATTCTCTTTTACCTTCCACTGAAAAATGTCTCTGTTGTGTTTCCTTATTTGAAAGCTTTGTTCATAAACATGCTCCCACACCACCAAATAGTTTTCACATGGTGTTTGTACTAGTAAATATTCCATCTTAGGTAGATGCTATAACTCTTAAGGGGCATTTTTAGCTAGTGTGACTAACACAGATAAAAAGAAGTATAGTACTATCATACATATAAATCTTTGCATTGCTTATTTTTTCCTTGGCACAAATCACTAATTGTAGAATTATTCAGTAAGTGAATGGACATAAATATTTTGAAGTCTCTTATAGATTGCCAAGTTAAAAATGGTATAGCAATTTACTTCCATTTTTCACTGTGAGCATCATACTGTTGCTGCCCTGCCAACTTCCTATAATTAAAAAAAATTTCACTTTGGCAGTGTGCAGGTTAAAGTTTATTATTTATCAAAACAGCCTTACAGGGGGAGTGAGAGTAATGCAGAGTCCAGTAATTTTTTTGTGCACATACGTGTGCCGGGCACTATGCCAGATACATTTTTGTTTATTGCTGTTGTATACCACGCCCTTGGAACGTAGCTGTCATCCTTTCATTGGTCTGTCCCACGAGGTTGTAATTGCCTAAGGACACACAGGTGGTCTGCTGCATGGTCAGTACTGGTAGGTACATAGGTCTCTTCAAGCACCTAAGATTTACTTATTTTCCTCACTGGCTCCGCCTCGAATTGTCTAAGATAGTCTTACTACATATATTCCGGTCATAAAAGAGATGTTAAAATATAGTCACAACTTCCTACCCATTCAGCAAAGTTTCTGAGCAGAAGAAAGCGTTTTAACCTCTAGGGTAATCCCTCTAAAATTCTGCTTTGCTGGAAGTCGTCCAGAGCGTTTGTTATTTGCCTGACTGGAAACTTGGTAAACCGAAGGTGAGACCAGCAGGGGGAGAAAGGAGACTAGGCAACCTCCCTCTTGCCCAAATCGTCCCTCATTGTTAGGGTAGGCTTGATTGAGCTGGGCGCGGGGAGGGGTGCACTTGCAGGAGCGGTGCTTGTGGGGGCGGAGCACCTGCAGTCCAAATGCAGCCTGTGGGCAGAACTTCAGTGTGCGAGTGTGGCTAGTGAACTTTGGGAGCGATGAGGCTACAAAACTGGCCTTGGTACTTTAGACACTTAAAGCAGGAGTTCGTGGCAATGTCATGAGGATGGTCCTTCTTTTTGTTCTTACTATCTAATATGCTAGCAAGACAGTGAAAGTGATCTGAAGCTGTTAAATTCTTCCCGTTACTTAGGAAAGGCCTGGGATTCTTAGCTCAGGAGGTATCCACAAGCACGTTGAAGTCCACACTAGGGTTAAGGACACGGCGGGGTGGACCTGACAACTGAGATAGCATTTGGTTGGGTGTGTCTACTTTCTGCCCCAGTGTGCCGATGCCCTTCTTCCCCGTGGTAGGATTACTTGTGGTTGGTCTCTGCGGACGTTTTCCGGGTGACGGGGGCGAGGGGTGGTGCTGCACGAAGTCTGCTATTGTAAGAAGCAGCGGCCTCATTTAGATTCAGAACTCTGCCAGGTTTTGAAATCTCCCTTTTACAAGAGCTCTGGTTATAGTTTAAGTATTATTTCAATGGATGGAGCCTGCCCTGGAGCCGTGGATAACAGAAGGAAAAGTTTCTGCAGGGCAACCTTCTCAGCTAGGTTCTAGCCCTGTTCACCCATGGTCTGAGTTGCAACGGAAACTCCGGAAACCTTAGAGGGCTGGAGATACTCTGAGGTAGCAGAGCCAGAGCGTCCTCCGAGCGAAGAAGGAAAGAGATGGACATACCACAGAAGACTGGAGCTAGGGTAGAACTGGACTGTGGGGTAGGCAGACGGAGAGAGGGAAAACCAGCAGACCAGGAGGCTCAGAATAGAAGATATAAAAGAAAGTGCCAACTAGTGAAAATACTGCAAAAGAATGAGGGGGCGACTGGGGAGCAGTTTAGAAAAATAGCAATTAGTACAGCTAAAAATAAAGACCAATTTAGAGACAAAGCTAGACACACAAGGAGAAAAATAAAATTAGCCAGAAAGACAATTCCTTGCAAACCAAATGTTCAAGAAAATGGGGCTAATGCTTCCCCCCCCATCCCCCGCGCCGCTGTTTTGAAGAAGAAATGAGAAAACAGAGGAGTTTGGAGCGCGGCGCTGAGCAGGTGACTGACGGGGACCGGAGACACGAGCCAAGAGCCCAGCCGGGGAACCGCAGCGATTCTGGTGGTTGAGCGGAAAGACCCCGCCCGAGGCTGCACCCAAGTGTACCCAAAGTTAGAGATGTACCCTGGGCGCGCGGGCGTGCAAGGCAGAGCTGGCCCGCGCCGAACGCCAGGCATTCCTGCAGAATTCCTCGAGGTCCGCCCCTGGATCCTCAGGCCAAAGGCAGCAGGCGCCTGACTTCTGGCGCCCGCGCGCCGCGGCCCGGGAAAAGGCGCCCACCCGCGCGGGCTCCGTTCGGTCCTCGCGCTCCCGCGGCGCGGGCCCTGGTGAC
>NW_004955551.1:289417-353717 GCF_000276665.1 Chinchilla lanigera | reverse complement strand
GCCGCCCCGACGGAACCCAGGCCGCCCAGCCACTTCTCCCTGCTGGGTTTCGCGCCCCGCGGTCCCAGCTGCAGCGGGAGCGCAGAGCTGTGAGAGACACGCTCCAGGGAGGAAGTTTGGCTGAAAAGGGAACAACAACAGTTTTCTTTTTAGTGATGGTCTGGGAGAAAAAGGAGATCCAAAACACCCCCAAACTTTAGAGATAGAGTGGGATCCAGAGTCCCAAAGCAGAACCCCGGGCTGGTTTTCTTCCTCCGTGGAGGTCTCCGCCTCCGCTGCGGCTGTCGGTGGGAAGGTTCCCCGCGCGCCCCAGTGGGCACGGCTGGACCAGGGCATCCCCCTGGTCAGCCGGCCGGGGAGCCAGGGCCTGCGTCTCTGCACCGCGGAGGGGAAAAGTGGGGCCAGGTAGGTGGCCGAACACGAGGACGGAGGAAATATGTGTGATTCTTGCCAGCAAAGCTCTTCCTGGCAAAGGATTCACTCTGGACCCGCTTGAGCCAAGGTTTGCGGCAACTTGAAAAGACAAAGAACCACGGTGGATAAGAAATCGTTGATTCTGTTCCTCTTACCCTTTTGGTTCACAGTAGTAGTTAGGACAAGGGCCATGTTCGTCATCCAGGTTCTCTCTTCACCATTGGAATAAGCTGGTGAGAGAGGGAACTGAAGCCAGGAGCTTTGGGCAAATTGCCCCACATTACACTTTAGATGTCGGAGAATCAGACCCAGGTTTGTCTGACTCTCACGTTTAGGGTTCACAGGCTTTCCTGAGTCGCCCACTTCAAGATTCACTTCTGCATAGTGCGGAGAGTCAGGACATGTTGATTGGTTTCCTCTTTTCACCCAGCGTTCTATGTGGTTAAGAAATTGCAACCAGGCTGTCTGGGTCTCCACCACCGATTAGCTGTGCAACTTCTTTGTGCCAAATAAGGTTCTGCAAAACGGGAATGATCGTAGCTACCCTTCTCTTAATCATCTAATTTGAGCCTAATCTCTGCCGATCAAATTATGCAAATCGTTGCATTTAATATTGAGGACATCTCAAATAAAGTCGAACTTCCCATAAGCGTATTGTAATGAGCTTACATTGTTGCCCAGCAAATGTGAAGTGCTCAGGTAATGCTCATGTAAACCTGTCCGTGTTGAACGTCAGGGGAATTGAGGGGTTCTCTTGTGTTGTGGGTAGCCATTCCCTATTGTCTGTCTGTACAGGCCCTTGGAGTGGTAGGCAGAGCCTGGACTCTGGAGTTAAACTCCTGGTTCAGCGTCATTGAGCGAATTTCCAGACCTGTCTGTTTTGCACTTGCAGTGATGAGCCTGACTTGGCTTGAATTGGCTTGCAAGAGCCAATTGCTAAATATTCTGGAAATCTGGGAACTAAGCCATATGGTTACTAAGCCATAGGCAATTTGAAATGAGCTGTGGTGGGCTTTTTACATAATGGAAATCAGCAAATGCTACAGGTCAAGGGCTGATACCTGTGTCAGTTTCTTCATGTGTAAAGTGGGTTTCGTAGAGTTGTGGGCTTAACTACTACAAAACATCAGAAGCCCATAGTATAACATGTGGCATATAATTCAGATGGAATGACTATTAGCATCTCTCTTTTATGTCTTTTCCTATGATAAGTGGATGCGTATTTATATACAAGTTGCTCATTGCTATGGCTCATACTTGATTTGAAAACTTCCAAATAGAACCAATAAATCACAGGAGGTACATGATTTGGGGTGATTTCACCTGTGGCCAGGTTGTACCCCTAAAAGACTGACGGCAGATTTAGGAACATCCCTGGTGTGTACCTGTTTCAGAGCAACAGGTTTTAAGCCTGGTGGGATGGGTTATGTCACAGATAGAACAGCTGCTGAACATCATGGGATGGGTCCTGGATGCCTAAACTCCGTGGAGGTTTTAGGTTGAAAGTCTGCCTCCCTCATGGGGAAAGACACAGCCTCTGCCAGGTTCATCACTGTCACCCAGCAGCAGGAGAAGAAGGAGCCAAGTGCAGAGGAGAAATGAGGGCCCTTAGACAGAGAGGTGCCGGGAAGCCGGCTGAGTGATCAGCAGGACCCTGCACCGATTGGGGGATGGGGTCATTTTAATTTAATTTAATTTAATTTTTTTGTGGCACTAGGGGTAAAACCTTGAGCCTTGCACATGCTAGGCAAGCACTTCACCAGTGAGCCATATTCTTAGTTGGATTATTTTTCTTAAGGAAGTTCTCTAAATTATAGAGGCTTTGGGTCACACAAAAGCTGAATCCAGCCTGGAGGCCCCTGACTCGGCCCTAGATCTGCTTCCGCCTCCCCAAGCACCTGCTGTGTTACACTTTCTTTGCTTTTCAGCAAAATCTCATTGGAGATGATGTCTTTAAGCTGAGGGCTTTGAGTTCCTAACTTCTGCTTCCAAGGTTTTAACTGGGATTCTCTTAGTCTCCTGAGGTTTCTCTAAGTATGTGCCACCAACCAGGTGGGTGTGAGGGGTTTTGATAAAAGTTAACTTCCTGGGCTTTACCCTAGGCCCACCAGTTCAGTCTGGTTGGGGGTGACTGCCTTTTTTATGAGACAGAGTCTCACTGTGTAGTGCAGGCTGGCCTTGAACTAAGTATGTAGCTCCAGCTGGCCTCTAACGTGAGGCAATCTTCCTGTCTCAGCCTCCTGAGGGCTAGGATTACAGGTGTGTGCTGCCATGCCCAGCATGCATTTCCACCAGTTGATTTTTATGTCACTGAAATGTGGGGCTCCCTCAAGGGATCTTGTTCACTTGCTCTGTCCCCCACAATAATTTGCATTGTTTGATGATAACTAGGATGTGTCCACCCGAAAAGCAATTTCAAAGCTACCCTGCTGGCCCAGAACCGGACTGAGGGCTGATAATGTCAGAGGAGCCCTCGCCCTGCCAGCCAGGCCACCCAGGTCTGTTACACATTATTCCATTAAGCCCTTGGGAACAGTTTCAGATTTATTGCTGGGCTTAAGTTTTTGTTTTTTAGATGACAGTCTACATAGCAATTTAATGTCTTTGTTTGAACAGCCCAGCAATGGAGCATCTTGGCAGGCGGGGAAATTTTCCCCGCGGAACCTCACTGGCTGGGCCTGGGGGCTTAGAGAGAACGAGGTTAGCCCGGCCTGCAGGGACAGAGGACAAGGTGAGGGTGTCATTTTGTACAGGTCAGCCCAGGAGTGGACTGTGTGGATCCCATTTTGATCCCCAATGGACAGGCGGTGGGTGTGAGACGCTAATGGTGTTTCTTGGTCACCAGTGATCTGTAGTCAGTCTTTTGAATCTTTCCCTCACTGGTAAGAAACTTGGACACCTTAGGCAGGCTCCTGGCTTGGCCATTCCCTGGAGCTTTCTGGGTGAACGAGCTACTTCCCCGAGTTGAGTCATCCCCTCGGCCCCCTGACACCGGCTCTGGGGACGTGCTGTTTAAACTGTACTAAATATACTCTCATGCGTTTCTTCTGCTTCCTCCAGATAGCTGTCCACTGCAGCAGCCCCAGGATGGCGGTGGGGGCAGAGGGAGCCCAGGCAGGCAGCAGCAGCGGCCTCTTGATAAGAGCTGTCAGGAGATATTTGCTGGAGTGAAACAGTCCCTTGTAGGCGTTGAGGGACAAATTTCCCTTCCAGGCCAGTTCCCACCTCGAGGGTCTACCCGGTGCTCAGGTCATCCTGGTGCTCAGAGACCCCTGCTGTGGCCTGCCTTCTCTCCCAGTCGCCTTCCCCCTGCTCCCCACCCTGCCCCTGGGGGGGCTGGATACTAACACTTCTGTGCCTGTTTACCCCAGAATGTCTGTCCTCTGTCTCCCAAAATCTGGTTCCCCCTGCTCTAGGCCTCGCTGCCCCTCTGTTTTCTGCACCTGAGTGTCCCAGGAGGAGGGAGCCAGCCATAAGTTTCTGCCCAGATGTGGGGGCCTCTGAGGGACAAGCACTTGTCCAGAGCCACTCATTCTGGAAGGGGCAGAGAACTAGAGTCCTCTGCGTACAGCAGAGGCCATCTGCATACAGCATCCATTCAGTCACCTTGTTCAAATATAGTTAGAAAATGAATATGGAGGTCCATCTTGGAGGTCCAGGTCTCATCTGACCAGTTCAGGGTAAGTTCTATGACTCAAAGGGCCCTGCCTTCATTTTTTATATGTATTGCTCCGCTTTTTCCCCAGGCTCTACCTGCAGCCACTCTAGCCCTTCCACTTTCTTGCTTGCTTCTTCTTTTTCCCCTTCTGTGTCTCAGTTTCCTCATCTATAGGTGGGCCCAATGATGGGACCAACCTCCAAGTAGCGTTGTGAAGTTCAGAGGATTAGAGTAAGTGCTCAGTAAATATCTGTTTTTATTAGCTGTCATCTTTCTTGCTGTGCCCTCTGACCCCCTTTTCAATGAGCAGATTAGCTCATTTCTTAGAAGATACTGATCACTATAAATTATATACATGAGTGCCAGACACTGGGTTGGCCCTGAGGAAGGCATATTCCCTGATCCTAAGAAATGTCCTTTCTGCACAGCTTATATGGGAAAAAAGTCACTTGCTTTTGTTTCTTTTTTTTTTTTTTCTTTTTGAGACAAGATCTTGCTATGCAGTTCAGGCTTGCCTTGAGCTCACTTTGTAGCCCAGGCTGGCCTCAAATTCACAACGATCCTTCTGCCTCAGCCTCCTGAGTGCTGGGATTACAGGCGTGCACCACCGTGCCCGGCTAGTGGCTTGCTTTTGAAAATTTAACTAATTATTATTTTTCTCTTTGGGGGATTGAAATTAGGGCTTCACTTCACATGCAAGGGAAGTGCCCTTCCACTGAACTACACCCCCAGCCCCAAAATCACTTATGTTGACTTGAGGTGGGGCAGGGCGAAGGAAGCCGAGTGGGAGGGTGAGGACACATTTATGCCTAAATGTCAGGCCCCAGAGGAAGTGCTGGGAAACGAAGAAAATCAATGGCAGAGTCTTCATTTTCAGCCCTAGGATTGGGCCTCTGGGTCATTTTCTTTTTTTCTGGGCTTCTGCCTAGAAAGTGGAGATTCTTGGGAAGCTGCAAATAATGTTTCAGCGTTCTTATTTCCTTCCCTCTAGTAGTACTGGAAACTAGTGGCCATCTGTTGTTTAGTCCACGCAAAAGAGGATGTTGAGGCTTGTTTCTTCTTTGGATCAGGGGTGCTCAGGAGCCCTGTAGCCCTTGCTTTTCTTACCCAGAACTGCTTTGAGACAGCAGCAGAGTTCTGGTCTGCGTGGACCTTCCCGGGTGGACCCTGGAGCATGGAACGTAAGGAACACCACACCCCTTCAGGAGGTGTTCTCGGCATGGCCGTGCCCCGGGCACTGGTGCAGGGAGGGCAGAGGCTGGGGCGGTGTGCTGTGCACGCACAGAGGTGCACAGGTGACCGCTGAAGGGTGCTCTGTGCGCAGCTGACTTTCTGTGAAGCTTGGGTCTTCCCGTGAGAGTGCCATGGTGCCCTTTCTGAGTTATGCGCACCCTCTGTGACCTGTTTTGCGTGCCGGCTATTAGTATGATTCTTTTCAAACTTTTTTTTGCACTTCCCTTACTATTTTCTGCTAACTCCAGTTCACTTACATCTCTCTAGCCCCTGCCTCGCAGAGGCTAGATCCTGGAGTGATAAACACTTAAGTAATATTTAGATACAGTGTTTCCATGACCCAGTTTCTGTGGAGCCTTCTCTAGATCACCAGTTAAAACAAACCGGACTCTCTGATTCTAAATAGGGATGACTTTTTTTTTTTTTTTTTTTAATGTACTATGCTTGGTGTGGTATAGGAGCTGTACGGTTTTAAGTAAGTGTTATGAAAAATTATTTTTTTTAAAATTTTTTTGGTACTGGGAATCGAACTCAGGACCTTGTGCCTGCTAGGCAGGTGCTTGTGCCGCTGAGCTATATCCCCAGTCCTTAAGTAAGTGTTGTGTGGTATGTACTTTCCTTGAAACTTCATTGCAAAGTAGAGAGTGTATTTGAAGGGTGGGTGGGCTGTGTTTTGCACCAAAGCATTTTGGAATTCAGGGTTACCATCTCTGCCTTTTCCTGGACCTGAATATTTACATTGTTTGCTTTAATATGCTGTGCATTTGGGGGTACTTAGATCCCTTGAGGACGTAAGTTGCCTCTGCTGTTGATAGAGCTGGATATTGAGATCTTTCTGCAGCTATTACTTGGGGAAATTGTCTATGCAGGACTATTACATGGATCTTCCTGCCAATCAATAGCAGAAATCCAAGCTGCGGTCATTTGGCTCTAAGTGTTGCAGATGCCTTCTGAGTGTGGATTTCTAGGGAATTAATGTCCGGAGAAAGTCTTGGCTATGACATCACTAGCATCTATAAATAATGCGCTGCAAAGCAGGCTGCAGGCATCCAGCTCCAGCCATCTGCATGCCAAGGCTGCGCCCATCTTTGAAAAAAAAAAATAGTTTTAATGAAGCCAGAAATCACACAGAACAGCATAAATGTAAATAGAAAATGTATGTTCACTGTGTTTGTGTGCTGGATCACTCACCCAGTCTTGTATGGACTTGGACCCAGTTTTCTCAGTCTTTTTGCCACAGTGTGTTTGTTATCAGTCTTCCTGTGGCTGTTGCAGTCTGGCCTGTCAGGGTGCAGATCAGCAGAAATCAATTCATGAAAATGGCAGTGGAGCCTTTTGTGAAGGAGCAGCCGACTGCCTGACGTTGGACCGTGGTTCTCCATTTCCTAGCTGGGTGACCCTTACAAGTTACTGTGCCACCATTTTCTCACCTGTAAAATGGGGTTATTATTAACGGCCTGATGGTGATTTTGTGAGAACTGAATGATTTAACACAAATGAAAAGCTTGGAGTGGAATGTGGCACATTGTAAACAATTTGCAAGTGTTAAATGTCATTATCAGTGTTGTATTCAGGGTTTATAGGGGAGTAGATTTAATGTAGGATACATAATGTATAGGATTATTTTATAATATTCACCCAAAACATCAAATGCAGAAGAGAGCAGGAAATCTGTCCACACGCTAAGGACTCAAAGAATCCAGCTGAGGGCCTGGATCCCATGGCAATGTCCTATAAGAGCCCAGCTGAAGACCTAGAGCCCATGACAATGTCCTCCACGAGTCCAGCTGCTCGCCCAGAGCCCACAGCAATGTCCCATGCAAGAGACATTGCTATCTGTATCAAGGATCTGCACTGGGAAGGCCCAAAGGTCAGTGGTGGAAGCTAGAAAGTCTGCACCAGTGGGATGAAGGATCTGTGTCAGCTGGCTGAGGGATCTGCACTGGAGCCAGGAAGCTATGCTCAAAGTAAGGACCAGAGCTCCCCTGAAAAGTACCACAGCCATCCTCAGCGATGACGAGGACCTGAGCTCCTCTGACGATGAACAGCTGAGTTCATATCAGGAAACCCAGCATGACAAGCTTCTCCAGGAGAATCAGCAGCATGCCATCTTCCCTTCCAGTTCTCTTTTTATGCTGTTGGCAACAACCCTCAGGTGGGCCTTCCACACCCAGCACCACACTGATTCAGTTCAGCTGTGTGTTACAAGTTGACCATTAGTTAATCTACAGTCAGCTAATTATAGACTAATCTAAAGACAGATTTACTGAGAAATGAGTATTGAGTATGCTCGTGGTATACGTCTGTAATCCTAACTCTGAGGAAGGAAGTGGAGGAGGCAGGAGGATCGTCGTGAGTTCAAGGCCAGACTGGGCTGCATAGTGAGTTCAAGGCCAGGGTGAACTACATAGCAAGACCCTCTCTCAAAAAATTAAAAAAAATATAAAATTTGAAGATACAAATTATTTTAAAGAGCCCAGGAGCTAGACAAGCATACAAACAACAACAGAAACTTTTGTTCATTCCAAAAATCCTTTTCAGTTGAAACTAAAATACAATAAAAAATAAATGCCGGAGAACAAAATTGAAATGGATTTTACAACCAACAGTTCTTCACTAAATGAGTGACCTTAAAGCTGCTAGAAAAACATTCCAAACCTCCTTTCTCATGTGATTCATCTAAAATGAAAACTTTTATCAATGAAGAGGAATAAAAGACTATTGAAGGATAAAAGGCTTTTGGATCCAAGAACTAGGAACCTAGCAGCTGTGAAATCTTGGTGTTTTTTTAATTAAGTTCAGAAGTAAACCTGCTTGCTATTGGAGGGTTATTCGTTTCTCCTATACATCCATGGGCCGACTGCAGCATTTAAAGTGGGCCGAAATGGTTGAGGAATCCTTTACTTGGCATGTGTCGGAAAATAGAAGTCTTCTGAGCAGGGGACCCTGAGTCACGGATTGTCTGGGTCCAAGGTGACCTCTATAGCGCTATCAGATGGAGTAGAGTGGAGGTGGGAATAATGGCTTGGAAAAGGAGATGCTTCTTTGTTTGGGATATGGTTTGAAATGGTGTGTCTTCCCCAAATTCTGTGTGCCAAAATTTAATCCCCATTGTGAGGTATTAAGAGGATGGAAACTTATTTGACTTTGGGATTTAGGAGATAATTAGGACTAGATGAGATTATCAAGGTAGACCCTGCGTGATTGAATCCTGGTGGCTGCAAGAGGAAGAGAGACTAGAAGATATGCATGCCTGTCCTCCCTCTCTCCTGATGGTGATGTCCTGTGCCACCTCAGGACTCTGCCAAGCAAAAGCCATCAACCAGATGCAGCCCTTTCAGTTTGTGCCTCCAGAACCATGGGTGTAGGCTGGGCATGGTGGTACACACCTGTAACCCCAGCACTCGGGAGGCTGAGGCAGGGGGATCACTGTGAGTTCAAGGCCAGCCTGGGCTACAAAGTGACTTTAAAGCCAGCCTGAACTGCATAGCGAGACCCTGTCTCAAAAAGACAAACAACAAAACCCTAAAGACAGAACCATGAGTGTTATGGCTTGTGTCTAGTGTCCCCCTAAAGCCTCATGTAGTTATACGTAGAGCTTTTTCAGAGGTGGCTGGATCTAGAGTGTATGAAGCTGAAATTGATTCATGGTGCAATGCTAGAATCAAGGGCACTAGGATTAAGGGTGTGAGTGCAACCCGCCCTAAGTAACCTGGATAAGATATAAGGGATAGAAAGAGCTGTAGTCATCCCTTGTTGCTTTACTACCTTCTGCCCGCCATGGACTGCTTCTCCTCTGTGATATCTGTCTGCCATGCCACCCTGCCATGGAGCCAGCTGATTATGGACTGAAACCCCTACAAGCTGTCAGCTAAATAAACTTTCCCCTTTAAGTGTGGGGTATTTTGTCTCAGGAATGAGAAAAGTAACTAAGACAATGTGCCAGAACAAACCTTTTTTAGAATGTAGCTTGCCTCAGGTATTTCATTATAGTAGTGAAGACTGTACTAAATACAGATGCAACTGAGGCAGGAGGATTCCTGTGGGGTCAAGGCTAGCCTGGGCTACATAGTGAGACCTTGTCTCAAAAATAAATAAATAAGTAAATAAATGAATAAGCATTAAGTGAATTGTGACTGTAAATGCTGCTGTACCACGATCTGCCTGTCTATACTGATATCAGTCAAGAAGGATTTTTAAAAAAAAGGCAGGGAGAAGGCATAACCAGTAGACTTGAAAATCAATTTGGAAGTCTAGGAAAAATTCAAACTGATGTTTCTGTGGAAAGTGAAAACCCATGATAGATAACAAGTAGGTAAAGGAATCCTAAAGGCACCTGCACAGCAGAAGGTGGGCAAAAATCAAGAACTTCCTCTTTATCCAGGGTGCCAAAGCTAGAAAAGCAGTAAGTGTTGCTGTTAAGAGCAGCTTCACATCCCTGTGCTTTCTAAGTCATGCCTAAAAATTCCACGCTGTTCTGTAATTTCCTTACACTTGATGTAACGGAGACGGGAGGCCAGGAGAGAACTGTGAAGGACCCGTGCATTTCCTGGAGCCCGAGGGTCCTATAGAAGTGCTCCAGGTGGGGTCAGTTCCCTTACTGATGTTCAGTCCATCCTGTGATTCCTCAGCTGGGTCATTTTCCTCTCTAGACTTTTGTTTCCTAGTCTAGTAAATAAGGAAATGAGACCAGATTTATGAGTTTTGAGCTATAAAACTTCCTGTTCAAGTGAAAACTGACACAGGCACCCAATACGCAGAAATGATTACAGTATGAAATAAAGGGGAGGGGGCGGTCATCAGCTGTTGACCAGAGGGGCCAGCTATCTTTGCTGTCATTGCACTGTCTTGGCTAAGTGGGAATCCACCATGTGCAATTATTTGTAAGGTGGCATGGTGTCAAAAACCCAGATGATATGGTTTATTATTGAAAAGAATGCCAAGGGTTTTGGAATCCTTTCAGACCAAGGTTAAAAACTTATGGCCAGAGTCATTCTACAGTGGTGAGAGCACTTGTGGATGCCTGAGATTGTTCCTGGAACCGCAGAGTATGTGTCTCTGTGTTTGTTTACTGGGGAAGTGGAATCAACTGTCAAACTGTTCCCTGGGCAAAGGGCAGAAGAGTAAGTTAGTGGGATGCTTGGCAGAATAAACTCTCCTACAGAAATTTCTTGTAATGATGATCTTTCAGTCTGATATTTGGGGAGAAACTGTGTCCAGAAGAAGCTTGCCATCCCAGCCTTGACAGAGCAAGCAGGAACTAGCTGAATATCCCCCGGCTGGAGAGTCACTTTACAGAATCGTCGAGTCCATTTGGTGGTGTGGTTGAGTGAGTTTGCTTCTCCATTACAGGAATGGATTTGTCCCAAATAATGGATTTATCTCACGTACCCCAACAGCAATGGGTATTGAACCATAGTCTCCCCTGGGTTTCTAGCTCTGTTTTACTTTATTTAGCCTAAGATGCTGGGAGGTGGAGTCTTAATGGCTCAAGAGTTTAATGGCTCTGTTTTGCATCCCAGTAAGACACCAGAGATCATAGAAGCTGTTGTTATTAAGTCAAGTGTGTTGTGATATGAATTTTCTCCAAAAACATTTTTAGCTGGATGGCCCCCTAGCTATTTGCAGCAATTAATATTGAGACATTTTTCACTAATCCTTTAAAAGTTATTTACTTTGTTCTTTGTTGATTTCTTAATTAAATGTTTATTGTTCTCCTAGATTCAAACTTTTCTTTATAGAAAACTGTCTCTAGCTTTGAAAAAAAAAGACAAACTATGTCCACAGAGAAAAAGCATTAGCTGTAAAAATAGTTCAATTGCTAGTCATTATTTTAGGGAAGCTGAGACAGGAACTAACACTTGTTGAGAGTCTACCGTGATCCAAGTGTGCTGCCAGGTCTCTTATATATGCTGCCTCCTGACTCCCACCCCCAACCAGCTGAGGTGTAATAATTGTACATATTTATGGGGTGCTGTGGGGCCTGTCTTCCCCTTTCTCTTTCTCTCTCCCTCTCTCTCTCTCTCTCTCTTTTTTTTTTTTTTTTTTTTTGTGGTACTGGGGATTGAACTCAGGGCCTTGTGCTTGCTAAGCAATCCCTCTACCACTGAGCTACATCCCTAGCCTTCCTCTCCTTCCTTCCTTCCTTTCTTTCTTTCTGTCTCCCTGTCTTTCTGTCTTTCTCTTTCTTCCTTCCTTCCTTCTTTCCTTCCTTTCTCTCTTTCTCTCTCCCTCCCTCCCTCCTTCCCTTTCTTCTTCCTTCCCTCCCTTCTTCCTTGTCTTTTTTTGCTCCCCACCCCTGGGAATTGGACCTAAGGCCTTTACTCTGAGCTATATCCCCATCTGGTCCCCTTCCCCCTCACTCCACCTCCCATACCTTTTTGTCCCTCTGAGACAGAGTCTTGCTAAATTGCCCAGGCTGGCCTTGAACTTGCAATCCTCCTGCTTCAGCATCCTGAGTATGTGGGAGTGTAGGTGTATACTACCTCACGTGGCCCACATGGCATTTTAGTACATGTATACGATGTGTAATGATTAGATCAGATCAGATAAAATCAGATTAGATCAGATCAGATCAGGGTAGTTTGTATATCTACCGTCTCAAACATTCACTGTGTGTGTGTGTGTGTGTGTGTGTGTGTGTGTGTGTGTGTGTGTTGGGAACATTCCAGATCTACAGTCACATCCCAATGGTTTATCCTTGGCTGTAGGTTGGTATCAGATCTGTACAGTGAGACATATTTGTGTTGTCGTTTCCTCCTTCAGCTAAGTGGCCAAAGGGCATCAGCTGGAGATCCCTAGTCCCCTTTCCTTCAGTTAAGAGGGTGTTAAGGGTCTCTGTCAGTGAGTGCAAGATGTGTGCACGAAGTCATCGCCCATTCTCCCAATGTGCCAAAATGTAAGGGGCTTGCAAACTCAGGCCTCAAGGTAAATGATACTAAACCAGTATTTAAAAGATGGAAGTTAACACAGAAACATCCATGATGAACCCAATAGCAAAAGCTTAAAGCCTGGAAAAATAACAGTGGGACACCTAGCCATATTAGAGACAGAGGCAAAAGGGAAAATCAGGAAAATCATCCTGTCTTTGTTTAAATTTGTTGTTTTACTCCTTTCTTTAGCAGCACATATGCTAAAGTTTGGGGTTTTTTTGTTTGTTTGTTTAGCTTTTTTTGTTTTTTTTCCGGTACCAGGAATTGAACTCACGACCTCACTCTTGCCAGGCAGGCACTGTGCCACTGAGCTAAATCCCCACCCCCATAAAGTTTGGTATTTTAAGTGGGCATGGGGGCGAATGTCTGTAATGGGGGGTGGAGGTGGGAGGATTGTGAGTTCAAGACCAGCCTATGCTCCATACAGAGACCCTGTCTCAAAAAATTAAAAAAAAAATAATTTCGTTGATCTTTTTTAAAAATTCATTTTTATTTTTAAAAAAAAGTTGTGTGAAGGTGTTTATCTTGATGCCTGATTAGTTAGGCAGCTCCTTTGACTTTGCACCATCACGTAGTCCTGGTTGATTCTGCGCCGTATTTTTCTCTCTCTGCCAGCTGGAGATTATACAGAATGATGATGCCCTGCGGGAGTTTTCAGGGTAAGTGGGCATCAGCCCCATAGAGAGTGGCAGTGCAGGGCAATAAATACAAGACAGTACAAAAGGGGAGGGAAGGAGCTGGTTTTGAGTTCCTTGGGAGGAGGATCAAAATGAGCCTTAGGGGCTGCCTGCTGGTTGGACAGGGGACAAGGTAGGGAAGGATGTGTCAGGAAGTATAAGCCCCTCACTCCTCTGGGCCTCCGTTTTCCTATCTGCACAGCAAAGGAGATAGTGTCTCCCACTGTGAGTGCACCGGACAATGCAGCCTGGCATGTCCTGCAGCGTGTGTTAGCCCTGAGGGTGATGATGACCATCCCATGCAGATCAACAGTGTATCTTTGTACACACTGTATGCAGATGACAGCATCCTGGCCGTGACCCCTCTGAACTTTCTTTTGCAGACATCCATGACAGTGATGGTTGTTCCAGCAGCAGCCACCAGAGCCTCAAGAGCACGGCCAAGTGGGCAACCTCCCTAGAGAATCTGCTGGAAGACCCGGAAGGCGTGAAGAGATTTAGGGTTTGTCTTTCTCATCGTTAATGTGGATGGATGCAGTTCATCCGGAAGTTTAGATGGAGTTAGGGGAAAACAGGCCGATCTTTAACACTCTCTGTCCCAGCTTGAGAGTAAGAACTCATCTGCTGTGACCACGTTGACAGTACTCTTACAGGGAGCCCTGAACTCACACCAAGGGGTGTGCAGTCTGTCTCTGGTTTTCATGCAGTTAGGTCATCGGGGGTGTGGAACCCAGGGGAAAGAATACCAAGGCTAGTGGTGGAATCTACACAAAGAATTTCCAGTTCAGCCTGGGGTGGTGCACGTCTGTAATCCCAGCACCCTGGGAGGCTGAGACAGGAGGATTACAAGGTCCAGTCCAGCCTGGGCAATTTAGTAACTTGGCAAGACCCTGGCCGAAAAACAAACAACCAAACAAAAAACAAAACCACCAAACTGGAGGGCTGGGGGTGTAGCTCAGTGGAAAGGCCCTGAATTCATTCTCCAGTAACAAACACACATACACAAAGAATTCCCAGCTCTGAGTGTCTGTGGTGTGAAGGTTTGTTCTCTCCTATGTCAGATAATCTCCAGGTGCATCAGTGCCAGGGAGAAAGGCTAGAAGTAGCTGGTAGAGTGGAGCTGGGAAAGGGAACCTTGAGAGGAGGGCTGATGGATGGGGAAGTGGCAGTGCTACCTAGAAAAAGTATTTTGGGCCTGCAGGACCCCCAGGTGTCAGGTGGAGGACCACATGCAGATTCCCAGAATGAGCCCCAGCAGTGGCTGTCTTTAAGTATCAGATCAGGTGCTGCTGCTGCCTGTGGTTTTCGATTTTTAAAAAACGAGTTCCAACATTTAAAACTTGGAATGTTTCACATAAGAACCCAAATGTCCAGCTAAAAAACAAGCAGCATTGGGCTGAAGGTGAGAAAAGACACTTGAAAAGGAAGGCCCAGCAGGGAGCCAGGGACAAGAGTGGACAAGCCAAGACGTAGAGCACTCCTGTCAGTGAGCCAGCTGGTGGGGCAGACCAAGGGAAGCCCAGCCTCCCTCTCACACCCTAAACGAAAGCCACAGGCCCAGGGAGGGAGGTTGTGCCAGGCTCCTGGTCCTGGACACCAGGCCACAGGGAGCATAGTCAGACATCAGAGAGGTCTCTACACAACAGAGCCTAACACCCCAGCAGCTGCCAAAATGAAACACCTTTTCATCTTCATCACGGCCTTTTAGACATGCTTAATATGTTTTCTTTTGCTAAAAAAAATGGCCTGGTTTTGAAGGAATGTACTTTGTTTAAACAGTGTCTAGAAGGAACTAATACATCATCTACTTTAATTTACTTTTTGGGAATTTATTGTCAGCTTAGAAATGGGAGTAGATTCCTGCTTCATTTTGCTCTTCCTTACGATGTTAGTGGCATAAAGGTCAAATGTGTCTGAAATTCTAGCTTTCACATTAAACAACCCTTTCTTTTGCTTTTCGGGGTAGAGTTTTCAAAGGGTAATAGAACTGGGCTTATCTGCTAAATTTTTGTCAAATCAGTTCTTAAAGGAAAATGCATCACTTTTTTTTTTTCTAAAAAAAAAGTAGATGACTATATATTTTTTTCTTTGTTTCTATAGGAATTTTTAAAAAAGGAGTTCAGTGAAGAAAATGTTCTGTTTTGGCTAGCGTGCGAAGACTTTAAGAAATTGCAAGATAAGAAGCAGGTATTTCTTCTATTTTGCGATTGCTTTCTTGGCCTTTTTTTCTTCTCCTTATCTAGTTGTAACTGCCTGCCCCATAAGTTTTGAAAGTGCCTGAACAAACCTGATTTATATTAGATTTGGAGGAAGATTTCAAATCAAGTATCTTGTGCTGATCAAATATTAGCAATTTAAAAGAGTGGATGAGCCCACTTTTAAGTGGAGCTGCTAAAATGGGTCAATATTTAAAGTAAAATAATAATTAAAATAATAATTAAATAATTAAAACAATAATTAAAGCCATTAAGAGCTTATTATTATGTGTCATTGTGTACACATTTTTTCTTCATGAATAGATCATGAGGATGTTTGACATGTTGGCAGTTTGGGACATAGTAAAATGATAAGCAGATGTGTAGTGATGAGAAACACATTGTTCATCAGATGGCTTGTCAATTATTCAGTATATCTTTATAAAACACCCTGTAGTTGGCAGGCAACCAACACAGAAAGTTTCTGACTGTGCCCGGTAGATGTGTGTTTTTTATCGGAGGCAGCCTGTGATTCCCCCAAGTCAACTACATTTTTTGCCATTGGAGCTCGGCTGTAAGGGCGATGGGAGGCATTATGGGAGAGGACTGTGGATTGGGTGGGTTTGAGACCTGTGCTTGCATATAGTCTTTCTTTTTTTTTGTTTTTTTTTTTTCCAGTATGGGGAATTGAACTCACAACCTTGCACTTGCCAGGCAGGCGCTGTGCCGCTGAGCTAAATCCCCAGCCCCGCGTATAGTCTTTCTACAAGGCTACCAGTTCAATGCCTTGGGGAAGTAATCCGAAAGAGCAAGACTACAGGGAGTGGTAGGGACTGGAGCCAGCAGAGGACAGTCTGTCCTGCCTCCAGGGCCTGTGGCTTTTGTTTAGGGTGTGTGAGGGAGGCCGGGCTTCCCTTGGTCTGCCCCACCAGCTGGCTCATTGACAGGAGTGCTCTACGTCTTGGCTTGTCCACTCTTGTCCCTGGCTCCCTGCTGGGCCTTCCTTTTCAAGTGTCTTTTCTCACTTTCAGCCCAATGCTGCTTGTTTTTTAGCTGGACATTTGGGTTCTTATGTGAAACATTCCAAGTTTTAAATGTTGAAACTCGTTTTTTAAAAATCGAAAACCTTGCCTGCCAAACCACATCTCCATGGGCAGATGTGCCTTGTGGGCTGCCAGGTTTGGAGCCTGTCTCTCCAAAAGCTGGAATCCACGGGCCAGCAGCCATTCTTTATGGACCCACAGCTTAGCAAATGCACATCACTGGTTTCTTCAAAGGTTCTTGCAGGCTCAGACACTTTTCCCAGGCTGCGACAGTGTGGCCTCTCCTCTCTGCCTTCCTCTTTGGAGGTGGCAAGGGCAGATTCTAAGGTGGGTTGCCCTTGCCTTGAGTTTCCCAGGCTGGCCTTGGAAACCCTCCTGGGTGTAACCCTTGGCTTTTGCTCCCTGCTGGTATCTTCTTTCCTCTAGATGATTTTGGCTGGAATATCATGGGTAGTGAAGGGTCTGGGTAATGAGAAATAGGATGGGGAGGGTCTGCTTGGGAAAGGTAGGATTTGGGGCTGAGGTCCTTCAGGACAGGCCTGCTTGTGGTTTTCTTTTGTCCCCAGCACCCAGGACAGGGCCCAGAGACAGCCATGGATACCTGCCAGGCTGCAGCTGATGTGACCAGCTTTACTCTAAGAGCCTAGCTCAGATTCAGGAGGCCAAGCAGATGTCCATGTATTCATCTGCCTTGTTCTTTGAATGCTGGGATAGGAAGGGCCCACAGTAGCCAGCCAAGCCCTGCAGTGTAGACAGGGAAGATCATGTTCCCCCACACACTTGCTGTGTGTGTAGCAGTTCAGTTGCAGCCACCAAGTCTCTAGGGAATGCCTGCTCAGCAGCAGGCATCATGGAAGCCCTGGAGATACCACAGGGACAAGCCAGATGCGCTTCTTTGGGGAACAAGCTGTTGCGAGTGTGATGAGTGTAGAAGTGGGAAGCGTGGGCTGTGGGTGCACAGGCAGGGAGCCGTCAGAAAGGGCTGTGGGGGAAGTGACTTATAGCCTGAGACCTGAAGTGGGGCTGGGGGTGGGGAATAGTATTCATGCGAGCAGGGCTGGCACGTGGGAAGACAGCCAGGGGAGATGTAGTGGAGGAGGTTCTGTTTGAGGGGGAGGTCACTGTGCTGTGCTTGAGGCTGGGTGCAGGTGTGGCCACATCTGGAAACCTGAATGCCACGGCAAGGAGAGACCCTTCTACTGAGGCCTGGGAAAGCCTCCATAGGACTTCAGTGGTGTGTGACTCAAGTACAGTGTGGTGTTGGTGGCACGATTCAGAATAGCCAAGATATGGACCTAGTCTAGGTGCCCATGAACAAATGAATGGATACAGAAAATGTGGTATATATATATATACACAATAGAATATTATTCATTCATACAAAAGAACACAATTTTGGCCAGATGTGGTGGCAGATGCCTGTAATCACAGCACTTGGGAGGCTGAGACAGAAGGATCGCCATGAGTTCAAGGTCAGTCTGGGCTACACAGTAAGACCTAGTCTTAAAGAAAAAAAGAGAGAGAATAAAATTTTGTCATTTGTAGAAAAAATAGAGGGATCTGGAGATCATCAAGTTGAGAGAAATAAGCCAGACTCACAAAGACAAATATTGCAAGTTCTCCTGAATATGTGGAACTTTAATAACATGACAAAGTAGAAGGAAGCCTATTAGTTAGACAAGAGAAAGGGAAAGAGTAGGGGTATGTGAGGGTGGGTAATAGGAGGCATGAAAACGATTACAATAGGGGCTGGAGATTTAGCTCAGTGGCCCAGCGCCTGCCTGGCAAGTGCAAGGTCATGAGTTCGATTCCCAGTACTGGGAAAGAAAAAAAAAAAGGTTACAATATATATTTGAATCCCCCACCAAAGAAGACCATGTGAAACTAGGGAGGGGCTGAGGAGATGAGAGGTGGGTTGGGAGCAATGATTAAAGTGTATTATAAACATATAAATCTGCCAAAATAAAATCCTTTGATCTGTAAAACCAATATCCACTAGTAAAGAAAAAAGATGGGTATGCAGGTGTCCCCACAGTATACTGCCTTTAGTTTTTTTACTGACTTCCCCAGTGGCTGTACTTCTTTGCATTCTTACCCTGCATTCTCTGTCTTTCTGTCTTTCGTGGGCTTCATCTCTGTCTGCCTTCTTGCCCACAGCATCTGGGTGCCTGGGACTGTGCCTTTCCCTTCTTCCCCTCCCTTCCCCGACAGCAGCCCTGGATATGAGAGATGAATGCACCCTGAATCCTGTCAGGGCTTTTATTCTCAGAAGCACCCAACAGTAGAACAGCACTGGGTCCTTGCTGACTTCTCTGGTCTGTGCTTTGCCTCCTGAGAGGCAAGAAAACCATGCCTGTAGATCAGGAGGGTCCTGGCACTGTCTACTGGGGGGATGCTGGAGACCCGGGGAATCGGGAGGGTGACCTCCCGTCCCTCCTCCCTGGGGCCCCTGGGCTTGCTGTACCTTCTACATGTTCATATTCAGCAACCAGATTCCGAAGCTCTTTTGCAGTTTCTTGATGGTTTAACAATTTTTTTAAGTGCCTCTTCTCCATGAATTAGCATCTGAGGTATCTGAGCTTTTAAACCAAACCAGCATTTATGTTGTCTATAAGACCACAGGAAAAGCTTCAAATAGTTGTTTGTGCTTTAGCTGGCCTTGCAGTCATTCGTCCATCACCGCACGTGTGTTGGGCTTGGTTACCACACGGCAGGTATTAAAGTGGATATGGCAGCGTGTACAGCTTTGCAGAAATTAAGAGGGGATGAGAAGGTGGCGGGTTAGGCAGTTTTCCTGCTCAGCATATGCAAGCCCCTGGATTCAATCCAGTACTGGGATTCAATTCAATCCAGTACTGGGATTCAATTCAGTACTGGGAAAAAAACGTAGTAATACAGTATTCTTTCTCCTCCTCCTTCTCCTCCTCCTTTTATTCCTTCTCCTTCCTTTACTTTTATTAGTACATCTTTGTAGTATATAATTTTCTTTCTTCTTAAAACCCTCTTTTACAATCAAGAAATAGACCCCAGCACTGTTTGTTTGCTTGTTTTTTGGTACTGGGGGTGGAACCCAGGGACACTCTACCACTGAGCTACATTCCCAGTCTTTTTCATTATTTTATTTTGTGACAGAGTCTCGCTAAATTCCCCAGGCGGGGCTTGAACTTGTGATCCTTCTGCTTCAGCCTCCCTCAGTGCTGGGCTTCCAGGCATGTTCCACAGTGCCTAACAGGAACAATATTTTTTTCTCTCAAAGGTTCTTTAAAATGTCACAGTTGTAAAAATGATTTTTGCCCCTTCCAATGACTTGGGTTCTTCTTCTCAAGTGAGGAAAGAGAAATTGAAAGCAACTATCTAAGCAGCAGCCACAGCAACAAGAGTGGCTGATCCTCATTTACGCTTATTTTGATGAAGGTACTGTTCTAAGTGCTTTTACATGGATTATTCTATTTAATCCTCAACAAACCTAGCAAAGATGTGAGTATTATTGTCCTACCCACCTGATGAGTGAGAAACTTGAACCCCAGCGAGGGGAGGTTAAAAGAAGCGTGTGCAGAGTCAAGGTTTAAGCCCTATGCTTGCCAGCATGCAGCCACTTTTACTTCCTGGTCTTTAATGTCCTATTTCTTTTCTTTTTGGCAGTACTGGGAACTGAACTCAAGGTCTTTGTACTGAGCTACATCCCAAGCCCTTTCATTTCTTTTTTTAACCTTGAGACTGGATTTCACTGATTTGCTAAATTGCCTGGAATGGGCTTGGACTTGCTATTCTCCTGCCTCAGCCTCCTGGAGTGCTCTGATTACAGGGAGGGTTTTGGAGCGGGTGGGTTCATTCATTATGTGGGTACTTCTTGGGACCATGTGATCTGGAAATTTATAGTGCTGGGAAATGTTCTTATGTTATTGTTATTATTTCAGTTGTTTTAAAAAAACTTTCTTTCCGTTCTCTCTGGTCTGCTGTCCTCCATCTCCTCCTCTGCCTCCTTTTTTCTTTTTTTCTGAGATGAACATCTTACTACTTTGCCCATGCTGGCCTCAAATTCCTGCACTCTGGTGGTCCTCCTGCCTCAGCCTCTGAGTAGGTCTGCATCTGAGGAGTTGGAATTACAGATGCAGACCATTGGGCCTGCCTGTCTTCCAGTGATAGTGCGCTAACCCGAGATTGAGCCCCTGAATTTTATTTTATTTTTTCTCTCCTACCTTTTTATCTCTTTGGCTTTTGGTTATACTTTTCTTTTGGAGATTTTAACTTTAAGTCTTTCTGTTGAACTTCCTCTGCTTTTGTTTTTTGTTTTCTCCAGACAAGGGCCCTCCAGTCTCTTCTGGGTGGGCCACAAGCCGGTGTGTTCATAAACTACTCACCTGGGCCAGGGAAGTTTGCTGGGGTCTGATTTTGGAACTTGGTTTAATCCTTTGCATTCAGTTTGTAGCTCATCCCTGCCCTGCTCCCCACCTCTGTTCTGGAGCCTCCCTCAGTCAGTTCCTTCTTTCTTCCTCCTTCCCTTCCTCCCTGCCTGCCTCCTTCCTTCCCTCCTTCCCTCCCTTCCTCCCTTTCTTCCTTCCTTCATTCTTTCCTTCCATTCATCTTCTCATCCTTCCATCCTTTCCCTTCCTCTCCCTCCATCCCTCCTTCCCCTCTCTCTTTATAATTTTGTTTCTGTGGTGCTGGGGATTGAACCTGGGGCCTTCACACTAATCTATCTCCCCAGGCCTTTTTATGTTGTATTTTAAGACAGAGTCTCACTACGTTGCCCAGGATGGCCTCACACCTGTGATCCTCCTACCTCAACTTCCCCTGTTGCTGTGAGTGCAGGCGTGTGCCAGCATACTGGCCAGTCATTTCTCAAGAAAACTCCAGCCTGCCAGGGAGAGGGAGCAAGGAGATGGTCAGCTGGCTGCTCAGGGTGAGGGGTGAGGCCGAGGACTGACAGCTTCGTTCTCTCACCCCCCTGTGCCTTGCACCCAGGCAACCCCATGCTCTGAGCTGCTGCCCAGTCTTGGACGTGTCTCTTGCCGCCCCCTCTCTAGCCTCGCAGGTGTCTGGGTTTGTTCTTGCCCTCTGTTCATCCCTCCTCCAGCTGCCTTCCGTTTCCTGAGCCAGTTCTCAGAAATTTTCTTGTACCATGTATTTGCTGTTTTCTTTGTCGTGTGCTCCTTCTGAACTGGTACACAGTTAGCGGCTTAGTCCTTTTGTGCTGTGGTGATCTCTCCCATGGCCACCTCCAGTGGAGTGACAGGGCAGAGAGGAACTAGCTGGTCTGGCTGGAGATGTGTTGGGAGTCAAGCGAGCAGAGCGTACGGTGGCTGAGAGGGTGCGGCTAAGCAGGTGTGAGAGGGGGTCGTGGTTTCCAGCTTCCTGCAGGAGAGGTGGCAGGACTGCTGTGCAGGAGGGGACCTCTCTCTCCCTGTGTGAAAAATCTGAGGAGTCTGTGGGACACCTGTGCCCACACTGCTGGAGATGAGTTGGCATGTGGGTCCGCAGGGCAGGCTGTGTTGGGCTGGAGTCTTGGCAGAGCACAGACTTAGCAGCAGTCAGTCAAGGGCAGCTCTCTGGGAGCCCCGGAATGTAGGGAGGGTGCGGAAGGACAGCAGCCAGTAAGGAGGGGAGGGGCTGGGGTGTGAGCAGGCAGGACCCTTCTATGGAGCGCGCAGGAGGGGAGGAAGGTAGAAGAGGTAAATTTACTTCTCCTGCGCATGCTCAGGTTGGGAGCAGGGGTTGGGAGCCCTGCGTTCTCACAGCTGGCCGAGGCGCTGCCAGGCCCCGAGGGAAGGCCCTGGCCTTGGGTGTCTCACCTGGTGCAGATGTGCCCATACACAGTCCTGAGCTGATGAGCCCAGGCGGGGACCTTGCCAGCTCCTTCTGGCACCTTCAGTCTCCTCTGGGGGGTTCCGTTCTAGGTGGTGCTGGGGTCTGTCAGGGCCCTAGAAGAGAAGCTGGTGCGTCCAGGTCACAGACCCAGAGTAGACCCCACCACAGACGGCTGTTCTGTTCCCATCCTGATAGCAGCTAGAACGGAGTTAACGAAGCTCTGGAAAAACCTACCAAAATAGCTCGAGTGACCAGTTCTTCTTTTCTGTTCAGTGTTCTCGGCCTGGACACCAGGCCTTCCCGTGACTGGCTTGTGGTCGGCAGTCTCAGTGTTTCCCTTTTCGGTCATGCTTCCTAGCCCAGTCCAGATAAGCTCTTGCTGCTCAGCCATTCCTCAGTGCTTGCTCAGTCAGTGACAGGGCAGCATGCACAGAGCCAGCCCAGGGAACCCTGTTCTCCAACAGAGATTGGGCAGGGGGGATTGCAGCTAGTGGGAGAAAGTAGGATGGAGCCCGGGGGTTTGTATACACATAGTCCTGGTCTTGCTTCCTCTTCCCCGGGCTGCCTGTCCTCTCCTCTTCACCTCAAGCTACTCATCACATACCTCTTTTTCAGAACCACTGAAGATAGCTTAGATTCACCTGGATAACCATGTGTGCACGTGTGTGTACTTGCATGTGTGTGCATTTGTGCATGTATGTGTGTGCGTATGAATCTTTTAGGCAAGGGGAGGCCGCAAGTGACTTCTGCAGGGCTCTGCATGGCATTTGCTAATCTGACAGTCTGAAATTCTACTGTTATGAAGTAGCTTTCAAACAGGAAGTGGTTTTCCAGAAGTGTTCTTTCCTGACAGAATGGGGTTGTGGAAGGAAGGCTCACGGGCCCGTGGAGCGGTTGGGTCTTTGACAGGCATGCAGTTACAAAGTGCTGGTCCCTGTGCACTTCGCTGATGCACCCCAGACCTGTGCCTGGAACAGCCATATTTATTTTAAGAGGCTCCTGTGTCTCTGAGTTTGACATCAATTAATTGTTCACATTGATAGTCAAGAAAGAGCAGACACCAGAGCTTTGGGTGATGGTCCCACCTGGGCAGCTTCCGGCAGGTACTGGCGAGGTTTGCTTTCTCAGGGGAGCGTCCTCAGACCTCAGCTTCATGTGGCTTCTGTCATCAAATCTGTTTTCCAGCACCAGTTATCAAAGCCTTCTGATGGTTTCCATAGAGTCCAGAATGTTTTTTAGAGCTCGGACTTTCCTAAACCCAGCATGCTTGGAGCCCCAGGTGGCTCTCTGGAGAGAAAGGCAGTTTTCCAGAACTTCTAAGCCCTTCCGCACCCCAAATCACAGCTGTATGGAGGCATTTGAAAGGATTTCTCATCTGACTGCTCTGTAGGGTAAGATGGTGCGCTAGACCTGCCATTTAGGGAAACAGCCCGCCTTGCTGCAGGTGAGGCAGGCACACAGGAAGTCTCCTTTCTCTTCAAGAAAAGAGAACCGTCAGGGGAAGTCCTGGCGCGCCAGGTTCCTGCCGCGAGATGAGCTGTTTTGAAGACAAACTACTTCCTGTGAAGCCCGGCTCCTTCCAGCAAGGAGGCATTCCCTATTTCTTCCTCCGGCCCCTGGTGACCACTGTTCTTTCTGTCTCCGTGGATTTGTACGTTCTGGGTGTCTCACTGAGTGCAGTCATACAGTATTGTCCTCTTGTGTCCGGTTTCTTTCACTTACTAGCATGTCTCCAAGATTCATGTCGTTGGCAGCATATGTCAGTGCTTCATTCCCTCTTACGACTGAATAATATTCTGCTGAGCCCTCAGTTTGGAGAATCACAGGATGGTCTTCAGTGGTGCCGGGTACTCACTCTGGGCCAGGCTTCCTTTTTTCTCATCATTTCTCCATGGCTGGTGTAGCCATCTTGTTACAGGACATGTGGCCACACATATGTGGGATGGGGAGGCTGGGCTGGCCACCATGAGCTGTGCCTGGAGCTGGGCTCAGGAGCAGCATTTGGAGTCTCTGAGGCCACGGCTCCTTCTGGGCCTGGCAGGGGGAGCTGGGCTCAGGCTGGGAAGGGCTGTCCTGGCAGATGACAGACAGGCGCCTCTGTCTCTTCCAGATGCAGGAAAAGGCCAAGGAGATCTACATGACCTTTCTGTCCAATAAGGCCTCATCGCAAGTCAATGTGGAAGGGCAGTCGAGGCTCAATGAGAAGATCCTGGAAGAGCCACATCCTCTGATGTTCCAGAAACTCCAGGATCAGGTAACCTGATTTCCCTGCCTACACCTTGATTTGAAAAACTACATTCATTCGAGGCCTGGAAATATTCAATGGAACACCAATCTTAGGCACCTGGAAACCAGCTCATCCAGCTGGGCAGGCCCTGGCTGGTGGAAGAGAGGGTCCTGGAACCCTAGGCTCAGGATGTGACTTGTGGGTTGCTCCCTGTGGCCTGTGTACCCTTGGTCTGCACTCCATGTTACCAGCAGTTTTCTCTGCCTCTTGACTCAGATAGGAAGGGAGGCCGGGGCTCTTTGAGAAACCCACACTTGAAGCAGCAACATGTGACTCTTGCTGAGGGTAGGGGCCGAGAAGTCTGGAAACAAGCACAAGGACCTCAAGTGGCCTAAGAGTGGAGCTGTTTCTATGCAAATATCCAAACACCTCCCCTCCTGCTGGTGGGAACTAAGCTAGTTTATAACAAGGCCTCTGAATCATCATGACAAAGTTGTCATGTGGCAGCATATTCCACTTAAAATGGGAAAAACTAGGTTTGAAAAATGGACCTGTAAGGGATGAACTTTAGCTTTCTGGCCAGTTTTCTTGTGAGGAATACCAGTGTCATTGCCAAAGAGGGTGAATTCTTTTAGACTTAAATTTACAGGTGTGACTATTCATATTATGCTTTGCTTTTATGAAGCGTCATATCCACATTTTAGAAAGGGCACACAGACATGTTTCCTTTTTTTGTTTGTCTTTTTGAGACAGGATCTCGCTATGCAGTTCATGCTGACCTTGAGCTCCTTTTGTAGCCCAGGCTGGCCTTGCACTCGCAACGATCCTCCTGCCTCAGCCTCCCTAGTGCTGGGATCTGAAAAACTACATCTGAAAATGTAAATATATGATATAATGGTGGATGTTTTCCAATTGACACAGTGGCAAGTGGGAATTCCACAAGTTGTGAATCAAATGTGGGTGTTGGAGGAACTGCAGCTCAACACAGACATGGTTCACACTTCTGCTGGGCCTGTCCTTATTGAGGAAGCATAGCCCTTACTTGGCAACACAGGTGGAGACCAGCTTTCAGCTAAACTCATTAAACTTGAGCAGGTCCAAAATCCCTGGAGGGTGCTGGCCCCACTCTCAGGGCTAACCCTTCAATCCTGTGGTTCCAAGTGGGCTGGGACTGCATCCCTAACAGATTTCCAGCAGATGCTGAGCCTGTGGGTCTGAGGCTACAGCTGAGAACAATGGGTTCTGTATGTTGGTTGCCTTTTTTGATCACCTGGTGTGTTCAAGAGCCTGGAGAAACATCCTAGCATCTGAGGCCACACCTTTGTTCATCATCAGATAGAAAACCAATACAACGATAGAAAATGTAAATATATGATATAATGGTGGATGTTTTCCAATTGACACAGTGGCTAGTGGGAATTCCACAAGTTGTGAATCAAATGTGGGTGTTGGAGGAACTGCAGCTCGAATGGGGAATCGTGGAGGTGGTGGTTTGGAGCCAGTGAGAAGATGCTGTTGACACGGATTGTGAAGGGAGAGAGAATGGGTAGTGAAAAGGCAGTTACTGTGACTGTATTCACTTGGGAATAATCACCCCATCCCAGACCTCAGCCTCTATCTCTGCCTCTGTCTTGGGAATTGAACCCCGAGCCTTCAAACTAAGCTGCAGCCCCATACCTTTTATTTGAGACAGGGTGTTGCTGAATCACTGAATTGTCCAGCCTGGGTTTGAACTCATAATCCTCCTGCTTCACCCTTTTCAATCTCTTAAAGGCTCGCTAGGTATACAGTGTAGCCAGAGTTGAGAGCCCCACCCTGCAGGTATTTACAGTAACATTTTTGTTTTTGAGTGACAACTTATATTTGTTTTGTTCTATTGTAGTACTGGAGGTTGAATCCAGGGTCTCATGCAGACCAGGCAACTGCTCTACTACTGACACATACCCCCAGATGCTCCTTTTAAAAAAAATTTGAGGTCTGGTGAGGTGATCCATACCTGTAATCCCATCAGTCAGGAAGTTGAGGCAGGAGGATCACCATGAGTTTGAGGCAAGCCTGAACTACATACTGAGACCCTATCTCAAAAAAAAAATTATTTTGAGACAGGGTCTCTTGGCAAATAACCCAGGCTACCTTGAACTTGTGACTTTCCTGCTACAGCTTCTGAATAGGTGGGATTACAGGTATTTGCCACCATGCCTGGCTGAAAAATTTTAGAAATAACTTTTAACTATCTGAAATACAAAGGTCATACATGCTCAACAAAGAAATGTGAAAACTAAAACATGTTGAGAAGAAAAATCCTCTTGTTTCTATACCTGGAGATAACCACGGAGTAACACGTGGTCTCTAGATTTTCTTTCCTTTTGTGTAGATGTGCAGTGCACACATTTATAACAGATGGGGACTGATGCAGGCCAGTGATGACCATATCATCATCTTGTAGCACAGGAAACCCACAGTGTTGTATGTGGCCCCGCAGCCCCCACATTACTGGACGGCAGCATTGACCTTGAGAGCATTATCATGGCCTGTAGTATCCTTGGGGACTGACCGCAGGCTCCCCCAATGATACCAAACTCCATGTACAGCGGTCCCTTGTACCAAATGGTATTGTATTGACATATACTGTATATATATCCTCTCATATGCATTAAATTGCCCTCAGATCACATATAGTACAAAGGAAACACTGTATAAATCATACAGTTGTATTTTTTAGGGACTAATGACAAGAAAGAAAAGTCTTATGTGTTCAATATGTGTGCAGTTTTGGTTTCTTTTGTTTGTTTGTTTGTTTGTTTGTTTTCCGGTACCGGGAATTGAACTCACGACCTTGTGCTTGCCAGGCAGGCGCTGTGCCACTGAACTAAATCCCCAATCCTATTTCTTGGGATATTTTCAATCCACATTTGGCTGAATCTGTGGATGTGGAGGCTCTGCAGAGGCTGCCTGCGTTTGGAGTGCGAGCTCATTGTACAGAGTCCCAGGGAAGGGCCCCTGGGCTCTGTTTTACTTTGGAAAACTCTGCCTCCGGGGCCTGGCTGGAAACTGTCCAAGTGTGTAGCTGTGCTGTCTGCTGTTCTTCACTCCCAAAAGACACCTGTGAGGGCCCTGATTCCTAAGTTGAAGAGATGAAAGCTGAGGGGAAAGTGACTGGAACCACAGGATTCCACCCAACTTTAAAAACCTCTGAAGCTTCGGCTTTGCTGAGCACCCACTTGGCCTGATTGTGGAATGGCCCGAGCGAGCTGCTTTCTGTGTCCATATTCTGCACCTCTGGCCAGGAGAGCTTCAGGTAGCCCCAGCTCACATCACAGTGTGGCAGGCAGCACTGACTTTAGGGGCACAGCTGGAACCTGAAGGAAGGGCAAATCCTCCCTGAGCCTCAGACGAGATAACCTGACATCCATGGGTCCCATTTAAAGGAGAGCTTCATGGGTTTCCATTCAGGTCTGGTTCACTGTTGGTTTTCACACAGTTCTAACAGGTTCTAGTTCTTCCGTTTAGAGCAAATTTGAATTACCGGTAGAGGTGATGGGTGATGGGTAGCAAGAAGCGACAACTAACAGCCAGGGAGGAGACAGAAAGTGATAGTAAACACAAAACCACAGCACAGTGATCTGGAGCCAGAGCATGTGCCACACACCACGCTGGGGGCATCCCAGTGCTACAGGGCGGTGACACGATCCAGGAGCCTAATACCCCAAACCAACGAACAAAATTTACATTGCTGTCAGTGTAGTATGCGGAGAATGTGCCATACATTTAATAAGCATTTCCTCAAAAGGAACATATTAAGAGAAGTATAGGGGCTTAAAACTGTTACCTGGAAAGTTCATGTAAGAGGAGAGATCCTGTCGGGCATGTGGCGTGTACCTGTAACTCCGGTACTCAGGAGACTGAGGCAGGAGGATTGTTGTGAGTTTGAGGCCAGCCTGGGCTACATAGTGAGTTCAAGGTCCGCCTGAACTACATAGCAAAAAAAAAAGTAGAGATCCTGCATACCAGGAATGGCGTAAGCAGCAAGGAAATCAGTTCCTATCCATCCTTGAAGACAAAGATACTAAGAAGGAAGTACGGTTGCTAAGAGATGGGCCATGGGTGACTAGGAAGAGCTGCTGTGCATCTCCTGGTCAAGGAGGCTCCCTGGAGAGGCCACCAAGGCCTGAAGGACAGGGGGCTGGACAAGAAGACCTGAGAAGCAGAACCTTCCAGGGAAGGTCAAAGGCCCCCAGGCAAGCATCAGCAGAGAGTGTTGCGGGGTCAGTGTGCTCAGTGTCTTAATTACTCTTTCTGGTTGCTGAGACAAAATTCCTGACACCCAAAGTTAAAAGACAAAAGGTTTCTTTTGGCTCCCAGTTTGTAGAGCTTTCAGTCCATAATCAGCTGACTCCAAGGGAAGGTGGCATGGTAGAGGGCATCACAGAGGACACACAATGTACAGTGGGCAGAAGGCAGCAAAAGCAGCAAGTGACAAGCGAAAACAGCAGCCTTCTTTCTGTCCCTCATTCTGTCTGGGTTACTCACCCTTAGGGCAGGCAGCACTCACACCCAGGGAGGGCCTTCCCATTATCCACACCCAGAACTATCCCAGACCAATCAGTGGATTAATTTAGAAATCTCACACCCTTATCCCGTATCACACACTTAATCCCAGCATCACGCACCCTAGATCCAGCCACCTCTGGAAAGTCCCTCCCTGTGACTGCATGAGACTTTGGCAGGACATCCAGACACGAACTGTAACATTGAGCTTAGTGAGTGATATCGCTGGAAGTTGTATCGGGAGAGACCGGCTGGGGTGGGCCCTGGGGCTGTGGTACCAGTTTAACTTCAGGGATTTTGAACAGTGGCTATTTCTAGGGTGGGCCAGTTAGATTAAGAAAATTTGATCCTCTTGAAAGCTGGGCCTCTTGGCTCTGATGTACAGCTCTGGATGTCCTGCACCCACCATCTGGACAAGAGTACAGGTGACTCGGTACAAAACCAGTTCTTTTCTTTTCTTTTTTTTTGGTACTGGGAATCGAACTCAGGACCTTGCACTGCCAGGCAGGTGCTTGTGCCACTGAGCTATATCCCTGGCCCACAGAACCGTTTCTCTTGCTGGAAAGTCACCTGTGAGCCTAGAGGTCCCGACCATGGCTCCTCACTTGTGTTCTGACAGCCAGAATGCCAGCCCTGTGCCCCTCCCCCTCCCCCGGCCCATCACTTCCTAGACGCTGGGCCCAGATTCAGTGTGTCAGGTTGGCACTCAGCACCAGGAAAGGGCCGTGGGGGCTCGTAGTCGAGACCTGCCCCCGTCTGACCCGGGGCGGTCCCTGTTTCTTCGTGTGGCTTCTGTGTCCCCATCAGCAATCTAGGGCTTTCAGCAAGCATCGCTGCTGCTCTGAGCTGTACTGCAAAGCAGTCTACCCCTGTTGATACCTCACTGTCAGGTCACTGGGGTTTGGTTTTGAGTATCATGGACTCCGGGAGAGAGTGGACAGCCTGCCTCTCATGTGCGGCACGGGGAGTGTAGTTCCCCTCTTGCAGTGGGTCTTTCTGACTCCACTTTTGCCCAGCCTCTTTCTAGAGTGCCGATCCCACTCCGGCACATCATCCGTCTCTGCCAGGTCTGTCTGCCAGCCAGCGGTGCGCTCCAGAGTGACCGCCCCTTCCCTGTGACTTACTTGGGTGTGTCAGGGCCAGGGCTGATCTGAGCTGTGTTGTCTTCTCACCTGCTGTATGCCAGCCGCCGTCAGACCTGTGCCCACTCCATTCCTGTTTCAGAAGAGGGAGAGCTTGTCCGCATCTCGGGGTGGGCAGCACCCTGCCTCTGCACGTCTGTGTACCCTCCATGATGCCCCGCTGACTGTCTCCAGGGCTGCAGAGAGAGGGGCATCTTCTTCCTTTCCACTTCCTGCCTGTTCATGTGGCCAGGAAATTGTGTCCGTAGCCTAGGTGGGCGGGACAAAGGATACATTCCAAACCGCTGTTGAGAGATAGCAGTGCTTGCTGCCTGTCTGACCCTCAGCAATTTTCTTGCAAAAACCAAACCAAACACTTGAAACAAATATAAAATCGCACTAACACTGCACTGAAGGATTCTTTTTTTTTTTTTTTCCTTCTCTCCTTGTGCATGTTGTAATAACCTGGTGGGCTATTTTGAAAAGAAAGGAGATACATGTTTTGTTTAGATCTTCTAAGGTATTTGTCTTCTGAGAGGTGTTAAGATATTGATTAAGTTTGAAATGCAATGAATCGAGGCCGTGATGAAATGTTAAGCAATTTGTTCTCTCTGTGGATCTGTGTGCTTCTGTGGTGGAGCCCTTTCCTGGCTCGTCCCATGTGAACTGTCCAAGGTTGGAGCGCTGCATGGCTAGTCATCCTTGCTGAAAGGTGAATCCTGATCTCAGTTGCTGCACCCCTGGGCTTTGCAGCAGGCGTATAATGACCTGTGTTGGAAGATTGATGCGGAGTCCTGCACGCACCCTTTCATTTTCCTCTTAGTCCTACGTCTGTCAGCCTTCAGGACCGGACCCCAAGGCAGTGGTGCTCAACAGTTTACAGTGCAGACATTCGGCTCACAGATGTGCTGGCTGCCAAAACTCGGGACCTTGCTAAGCCGCAGCTGTCTTGGCCAAAATATAAAGACACAGACTGCAACTCAGCCGCCAGCTGGAGTTTTCTGCCTCATCAGCTGCCTGTCACAGACCATTTGCCTGCTTAGGCTCCACTCCAATGCCTTCTGCCCACCTTGAGCCTCCTCCTCACCCCAGATTTGTCCCTACTTTCTTTTGTTCTTCCCTGCAGACAACCCAAAGATTCTGAGCAGGTGGCACTCACGGTCCTTCTGGGTGAGGCCAAGTCTCCCCATAAGAGAATCCTGGCTTAGTAACTCATTTTCTGTGCCTGAGTAGGAGTAAATTCAAATCAGTAACTAGTTCTAGTTTCCTAGGACTGTGATAACTGACCACCACAACCTGAGTGGCTCAAGCCAGCAGAAACTTCTCTTGAAAGTTAGGACCCTTGAAATCCGGAGTCAAGTTGTCACAGGGCTGTGCTCCTTCTGAAGACTTAGAGAGGTGCCTTCTTTGTCTCCCCCAGCTTCCAGGTTGCTGGTGGCTGCTGGCTGTCTTGGCTGTTCCTGGCTTGTAGCGGTGTCACTGCAATCTCTGCCTCTGTCTGCATCTGGCCAGTGTGTCTCTCTGTGTCCTGTTGTCTTCCAAAAAAGACGCTACTCCTTGGGTTGGGGCCACCCTGGATGCAGGATAATTTCATTTTGACACCCTTAACTAACCTTATTTCCAAATACAATCACATTCTGAGGTTCCAGGTAGACATCATTTGGCGGAGGGGAGGGGCAGACACTATTCAACCCACTACTGACCTATAGGGAGACTTACTTCCTTTCTATACACACAGACACAACCTTTTTTGGGGACCATTGTTTTTAGAGTTAGTGCACTTTTTATATGTAGTATTTAATCATTTAACATGCACAAAAGTTTTCTGGACTCAGCTCTCAACCTCATCTGTGATGACTACACATTGTTCTGCCACACGAGCAGCAGTATGGCCTAGTGGTTAGGAGTGGGGGCTCGAGAGTCAGCCTGCCAGGGTTGACATCCCATCGCCCCTTGCTCACAACTATGGGCTGAGTTTTTCCCTCTCCACCATGTAGTTTATATATTGAAGTCCTAAAGCCAAGTACTTAAGAATATGACCGTGGGAGCTGGGGATATAGCTCAGCAGTACAGTGCCTGCCTGGTTGACGCAGGGTCCTGAGTTTGATTCCTTGAACCAAAAAATCAGAATGTGACTGTGTTCGGAGGTATGTTTTTAAAGTTAAGTGAGATTATCGGGGTGGGCCCTAATCCAGTTTGACTGGTATCCGTGTGAGAAAAAGAGGTTAAGGTTGGGCATGGTGATGAACACCTGTAATCCCAGCACTCAGGAAGCCGAGACAGGCCATGAGTTCAAGGGCAGCCTGGACTACACAGTGAGACCCTATCTCAAAAAAAAAAAAAAAAAGAGATTAAGGTACAGACACGCACAGGGGAGTGACCACATGAGGACACAAGGGGAGGATGGCCATTGGCAAACCAGGGGGAGAGGCTCAGAAGAAATCGACTCACTGGCACCTTAATCTTGACTTCTAGTCTCCACAGCAGTGAGGAAGTTTGTATCTGTGGCACTAGTTATGGAAGCTAGAGCTGATCGGTGCACACCATCAAGCAAAGCCCCAAGCTCTGAGCCCCAAGCCCCCATTCCCCACCCCTGTAAAGTCAGGGCCCTTAAGGACATCGTGGGGTTACATGAGGGAATGCTGCAACTGTGGCTGGTGCAGCTCAGTCCCAGCCTGGGTCATTTTCCCAGCCTCTGCTGCGCACGCTGGGTGGTTTCCGGTCACTCGCTGGGCAGCATTTATTTGACCCCTCGTGGCCATTTGCCCTAAGGTAAGCCAGGCAATTGTGGGTAGCTGGGTACATTGCTTTAGAGAGATTTTCAGAGCATTCTGCTCTGCAGTGGGACTTCCTGCTGGTACATGCTCCCAGCCAGTGCCCGAGAGGCCCTCAGCAGCTGGCAGTGGGCAGCTGGTCTCTGGACCCTGTGTAGAGCTATTGAGCTGCTCACAGCCCAGAAGCTGAGGCTTGTGGGAACCACATCCTTTCCTTTTTCAAGTCTTTCTGGGCTTGGTGACCACAGCTGCCTCTGCTGACTCTGTAGTACCCCAGGTGGTGAGGTTGGAGGCCCCCGCCTAGGCTTCTGCCTCCCAGGATATTTCACACCTGCCCTGGCAGGGAGTAGCCCTTGTTAAACAGTTTGTAGCCCCCTCCCACTGAGCTGGCACTGATGGAGTGGAGGGAGGAGCCTGCAGCCTCTTGGGATCTCTTGGCAACCCCGTACGGGCCTGAGCACCACTCTCAGCCTAAGCAGCCTCCACCCTCCCTGCCTCCTCTGGCCCTGGGTGCCTCCAGCACAGTCCTTCTCTTCTGTCCTTTGAAGTCTGAGCTTCAGAGTCACTGCAGGCAAACAGGATGTTCCTCTCCCACACACAGAGACTGCAGATGAGATGCCAGATGCGGGTCGCACCGCATCCTGCTCCTGATCGGTGGGTCCCCTTTGCTGTGGACTTCAGGGAGGGGGTGGAGGTACAGGCTGTGTGCCAGGTGGGGCCTCGTGAAGCTGGTTCCATGTGTCACACTTTGCGTGCGTGCTCTGGACTTTGAACTTAGTGGGCATTTAAAAGTTCCCTCTGCGAGCCCTCGCCTGGAAGGGCTGAATGGTGCAGGTGCCGAGGGATGGGGATGCATGCTGTGGGTGGTTGGCTGCCAGAGGGTAATGGTGTTCCTTATCTCCTGCCTCATTCCTGGCCGTGGCCTTTGTATTTTTGTTTAAATATATAATTTCTCCAAACCTCAGCACATTATAATCACACCTAGGATTACAAGATTGCTGCAAAATATGTAACTGCTCAAGAGAGCTCGGGCAGGTCTGGAAGGGCACCAGGGAAAAGGCAGGCACTAATAAACACCGACATCTTAAAGCTCTCCTGAGTCTGGGCTGCTTAGGGCGAAATGACTTAGAGTTTGGTTCTCTTAAAGTTGCAGCTGTCTTGGGAAAATGAAGGTGTAAAGGGCAAGAGTTCCAGTTCTTTCCTGAGGCTCTTCCCATCCCCCAAGCAGATGTTCTGAGGCCTTAGGATCCATCAGCTGTTTAATTTACAAAATAGTTTGTGTGTGTGCTAGAAGAGGATGGGCTTAAAAGATGTCAGGATTTTACCACCCACTTGACGATGCCGGCTGGCAGTGAGCCGTGTTCTGGGCACCTCTGGCACTTTCCACCCGGCTGAGCCTGTGTGGGTGCTGCGAGGGGCGGCATCTGGGTTCCTGCGTGGCTGTTCGCCTGCAGAATGTCCTGAAAGCTGGAGAGTCAGAGAGAGGGATGGGAGGTGAGGAATTTCTCAAAAAGAGATTATTTCCCCCCATAGCAGGGAAATGCATTCCTTTTTGCTTTTTTTTTTTTTTTTTTTTTTCCCCTACTCATGCTGTAGGGTGAGTCAGGGAAGAGGATGGTGGCACAGGGTTGGGTGGGATGCTGGAGTTGGGGACCAGGGCTCACAAGGAAGCCCAGTGCAGTCAGAGGAGGCTCTGCGCTGCCCTCCAATCCTGAGGCCTTACGCATGGTCAGGGGCTTCCTCAGCCACCAGTACAACCTAGAGTCTTTCTTCTTAGAGACACTCCTCGCTGTCCGGGTGAGCAGAGGTTTGCATTCTGCTGCCAGCTGATGTTCTCTCTAACCGAGACGGGTCCCCACAGCCTCTCCTTGCTGAGACCCTAGGGTGACCCCCCCACTCCCTCCGCTGAATAGCCGCTTTTGTTTCTTGCCTGATCATCAGTTCATTTGAGATCTCGACTGCCAGACTTACTGGGAGTCTTAATAAGATTGAGGTCATCTGATGACAAAAAGTGACCTTTTTAACCCCATGCCTCTGAAGGTAAATGGTTTCTGTGTTGCTGCTCCAGCTCTTAGAGAATCACATAATCTATCCAAACACAGCAGAGATTTTCTTGATACAAGGGTATGAGTCAGTGCAGTGCTGCTCAAATCTATACCTCTGTGGAAAATAAAGATATATTTGTTTGTATGACAGGCTAAGCTATATATTTCATTGAGATAATTATTATATAGTGACAGAAGCATTTGGGAAATCTGCCTTGTCTAGAGCATGCTTTACTTTAGCTTTCTTTGTGTGTTTTTATACATTGTTTGTATTCTTTGGCACATGATAGGTATTTAATAAATACTTGAAAGGATGATTCATGATCTGAACTAGCTGTAGCCTTCAGATTCTTTTCCTTTCCTCCTTAGATCTTCAATCTCATGAAGTATGACAGCTACAGCCGCTTCTTAAAGTCTGACTTGTTTTTAAAACACAAGCGAACTGAGGAGGAGGAGGAAGATCAACCTGATGCTCAAACTTCAGCTAAACGAGCTTCCAGAATTTATAACACATGATCCCCGAAAAGCCAGGACTGCTGCCTTCACAGAGCAGAGGGACTTATTCTCAGGACTGTGCAGGGTTGTCATTGCTTTGTAATGTGCAAAGATGGAAATGTACAAAACCCCTTAGTGGGTATGTGTATCTTATTAACTGCTTGGCCAGTAAGTTTTGCATGATGACTAATCTTACATAAAAAAATAGCTTTGAGTTTTCAGTTCACAAAACAGAGATTTCTTCAACATTGGACATTGGGAGCATTTTACAGCTTGATTAAACTTTATGTGAGGCCACAGGGTGAAGCCTACAGCCACATACCCCTTCTAAGTCTTGGCTCTGGCTCTCCGGTGAGGGTGTGTGTGTGTGTGTCCCCAAACTCCTTTGGCAAACTAACTCAAGTGCGAGTTGACCTGACAAACTGTAGGACAGTCGCCTTTTGGCTTAATTACTCATCAAGAGCAAGTTCAGTGCTGGAAAAAGAAAATGAATCACTGACAGCTACTAAAGATTTGGGATGTTGAAGTGTGAGGATCACCAAAGGGTTATTACTCTGTGTGTGTGTGTGTGTGTGTGTGCGCGCGCACGCGTCTGTGTGTGCTGGTCCTAGTTCTTCCACAACCATGACATTTCATGCAACACAATTGAGTAGCTGATCTTGACAGAAACAAGATCTCAGCTAAGAAGGGAAAAAGACAATGGGGTCTGGTTCAGGGTGTCCAAGGCAGCTCCAGGTGGCATCACAGGGGACTATAGTGCAAGGTGTGTGCTGAAGATGGGGTGTTTCAAGCATCCCGCCGTCTGGGGGCGACCCTTTCTCCTTGCTCCCGGAGAGGCTGCCAGTGGAGCATGCTTGGCCCGGTGGTCCCAGTCAGACCAGGTAACTCCTCTTTTAAAGTAAAGCTCACCAGGGGCCTCGGGCAGGCTCAGCTCCCTTCAACTGCTGTCCCCGCCATCCATAGATCTGGTTGCTGCTGACTTTCTGAGCATGTTTGCTAAGCCTTAAGCTGTGATTTATGCAAACAAAGAACAAGCCCCTGTTGCTTGTACGCTCTCCAGACCCAGGCTTCCCCATTTGCAAAACTCCCTGATGTTGAAGTGACTCTGTAATTTATCAATCAAACCAGGATGCTTTCAAGAGCAAAGGGGAAGGTCGGGTGTGGTGGCGCATGCCTGTAATCATAGCACTGAGGAGGCTGAGGCAGGAGGATTGTTGTGAGTTTGAGGCCAGCCTGGGCTACATAGTAAGTCCCTATCTCAAAAAAACAGAGGGACACACACACACACACACACACACACACACACACACACACATACACAGCAGTTTTAATGATATTGGGATAATATTTATTATAAGCCATTAACTGGTTCTGTTTTGGATAAACCAGTTTGCTTAGTCACTCTATTCATGATCTCCTATGAGACCTCTTGGGAGTCCCCCATATTTCCTAGCCTGATTGTCCATTTGCTGTGCTCCAGTGCTGCCTGCTCTTTCATCCTGGGCCTGGAGATGGGACGGCCTTGGGTGAGCCATTCACTGCTGCAAACCTAGTAGCCAACAGAGCAGCCATCAGGAACAGCAAACACAGGCGTTCTCTGCTCTCCTCAGGTGCTTCCCAGCCAGGCCTTCCCCATCTGTCTTCTCCATGCCAATCCCTCGGGCCTGGGAGTGAGACAGTGACGTTGAGAAGGACACCGCAGGGCCCTGTGAGCCGAGAAATACAGTCCTTGGCCAGCAGAGGAGATTGATGCATTTTAAAGAGTAAAAGTGAAAAGCAGCATGGCCTTCCAGCTCAGCTGTCACTGGATTGGCTGGAAGCATGCAGGGATGTGGCTGCAGGGATTTGTGGGCAGGGTGCTGGCTCCCCTTGGAGAGTCTGACCTGGGCAGAGACTGAGGGAGCTGGAGGCTTCCCTCTGACTTTGCCCCTTTCAGAGGCCTTTTCAGGTAACAATCTCTCTCTCTTTTTTTTTAAGACAGGGGCTTGTTATGTGGTTCAGGCTGGCCTTGAGCTCACTCTGTAGCCCAGGCGGATCTCAAACTTGCAATGATCCTCCGACCTCAGCCTCTTTGAGTGCTGGGATTACAGATGTGCGCCACCACACCCAGCTAACAATCTCCTTATAAGGCCCCAAATGAAGGAACTAGCATTAGAAGGGTGTCTACCAGAAGACGACACCCCTGCCCTCCTTGCTCTTTCTGACCACCTGCGTCCGTACCACCTGTAGCGCTGAGGCATATACACAATTCAGTTCTCTGAAGCAGCTGCAAAAGTGAGACTGAAATGTAGGGGATCACGCAGCCAAATAAATGCTCCTATCCAGTCCTTTACTTACATCTGTTTGTCTGTCTATCCATCTGTTCACGTATGCATCCATCCACCCACTAATTAGAATTTAAATTCTGCCTGCAGTGTGCTAGGAATTGTGCGAGGTGCCAGGATTCAATGTGTGTGTGTGTGTGTGTGTGTGTGTGTGTAAAACAGTCATGATGATTCATGCTCCAGTGGAATTTATAGGTGTCTTAAAATTGTAGGTCTTATTTAAGTCTAGCATGACCAACAGGTCAGGGATAATTCCACTGCACGGAGAGAAAGGGACGCACTGTGCTATGCGAGGCCATGTGGGAATGTACAGGAGGCAGAACACGGGGGAAATGTGGGTAGCAGCTTTTATTGTGATTTCCTTGGGAAAGGCAAGTGACGTCAGCAGGCTGAGGAGTAGTTAGTTTGCAGGATTTTATTGGACTCTGGGGTATAAAGACTCTCCAGTTGTGCGTGACCTGGGCCAAGGGTGATGAGGCCAGGCACATAGTGGCTCCGAGGGTGAGAGTCTGGTAAAGGAGGCATGCAAGGCTTATTTGCTCTGGTTTGCACACAAAGGGCACACTCCAGGTGTTTGCCATCTAGGAATGAGCCAGCCTGGAGAGGGCAGCCCCTCCAGGGTCAGCAAGGCTCCAGTTGTGCAAGCATCAGAGTAAAAAGGCATGCATACAATGCTAGGCAAGTGCTCTACCACAGAGCCACAGCCCCAGCCCGGGCACAAGTGTTTTAAATCTTGCAAGGCAAATGCCTTAAGCGGAGTGTCATCTCTCTTTGGCTGTCTCTGACTGCCAATTACAACTGCTGCCCCCTTCAGCCTGAAGTAATCAGAACGGTCATCACCCCTCACCCCTCATGGCAGTCTGGGATGCCTCTTCAGAGGGGGGAATACTATAGACAGCTAAGTTAGGTACAAATATTATAGGTAATCAGGGAATACTGGGCCCTCCAGAGAGTCAAGACAAGAGGTAAAAACACTACATCTGTGGCCTGAGATGCATCACGTGGGGGCCAGACCTCATGATAACAAAAGGACCAGGCCCACATACTCCCCAAGGGATAAGGGAGGACTCCTGGTCTAATAAAATCTAGACAGGCATCGCTCACCTCCGTGGGCAACCAAGACCCCCACATCCATCACCTTACCTGAAAAGTTCTTTGTTCTCTCCACGCCCACTTGCTACGAGACTTGCTTTCCCATTAGATCAATATTATGTGGGTGGCTCTACTTATACTATTATTGGTTGAACACAGCTGTAACCCATTGTACCCATGTGGCTGAGCTCCATAAAACTTTCCCTGAAAAGTGGAGTCCTTGGGTAACCCACTTTCTGAGTTTCCCCTTCTGCCCTCTGAGGCAGGAGCTTTCTATCCATCAATAAATATTTCCTACTCTTAACCTCCGTTGTTCCTAGAATTCATTCTTCAGTTTTAGAGAGCATGAACTTGGTGTATCCGACATCTAATGGATTGGGGGATATAGTATTTCCCTTATATCATATTTCGAAGTTCTTATATCATCCCTGATTGGCTGCAGGCCCCTCCATTCCCTATTACAGCGGGCCTCTCCCATGTTGATGTTATCTGATAGAAGGTAGTTTGCACCCTGATCTCCTCTTCCCATCTGCAGAGAGCGCAGCTGGGTGACCCGCTCCTCTCACTGCAGTCACTCACTGTCAGTCCTGATCTGCGCTGCTGTCCTGCTCGGCTTCCTGAGAAGAAGCTGTGGTCTCTTCCCTCCCCATGGTCCTGGCCCATCCTGCCTTCTCCGTGGCAGAATTCTCCTCTGAAGTGTAAAGGAATCGCTCACACTGGAGCACCTTTCCAGGTCCTTCATTCCCTTTGTCTCATATACGAAGACATTTTAGATGAGAACATCTAAGAACACCAAAATGAATGGTGTGTACAAGCACACGCTGGTGGGTGCAGAGTTAGGCTGAAGTCCAGTCTGTCTCCTGAGTCAGCTCCCTTTTTGTCCTTTTACTGCCCGATGAACCTTGGAAAGCCCAGGGTGAGATAAATATTGGGCTTGTGGCAAGCACGCTGATATAGTCCCAGGAGAGATAGTTAATGAACACCTACTACATCACAAGCCAAATAGTGAATGTAAGAATGTTGATGGAGAAAAGGATGAGGTATTAACCTTTCCTTGAGGGAGCTAATATGTCAGGTAATGACACGAGTTCTTCCCTAAAATCTGCTATACGAAAGAAAATGATTCTTCCCTGGGAGATGGGCTCATGGCTCATGACTGGCTTGTATTCATCTCTTACCCTCCCAGACTGGATTGTTCTGCCTTTCTCCTAAATCCCGGGATGTTAAGCTCCATGTTGACATGGAGAGAAGTCATATCTTTCAAAAAGCATGAGAACGAGTGCTCTGTTATAGGGATGTTTTAAATTGCAACCTCAGTTGACCTCAGACGCAGAAGAGATGGTCAGTCTGCTAAGTTCCCCTCTGGCTCTGCTAATGAGGACACCTATCTTTTCGTGTGTTGTAGAGTCAGGGGCTGATTAATTGTACTCAGCTCCCAGGCCCCGGCTCTGAAGCTGGGAGGACACTTTGTTTACAAGGTTTGAAAACTGGGCAAGCACAGTTATGTCTCATATTCTGTCATTATTTACTTTCACTTTGGCTGTGGATATTCTAGAACTTGCATCCATTTAAATTCTAAATGGTCTTGTGTCATAAGGTTGTGGGGATTTTTAAACTGCTTTGCTTCACAATGTTAGTTGGGTACAGTTCAGTGAGTGTTATAAAAAGCCAATGGCTGGGCAAGGAGGGAGGAAGGCTCCTTGGTGAAATGGCCTCAGCCCTTGGGCGGAGCCCAGGGCTCTCCTGGGATTCTCACAAGGACCATGAGCATTTCAAGTCCAAGATCACCCAGGCAGAAAGCTAAGGGCCCGCTTATTGGGGCCTCCAATGGAGGGTCTTGCATGGAATGTCTGTGATGGATGCTTTGTCAGAGGGATGGTCCTGGTAATGCCTCCACCTGTAGTGTGGTACTCAGGGTTTACTAGAGAAAAGATTTAATACAGGATACATAATTTATAGGATTATTTTATAATAGTCACTCAAAGAATTAAATGGAAAAGAGTGCAGGAGATCTGTCCATGTAATAAAGACCCACAGAATCCAGCTGAGGGCCTGCATCCCATGGCAATGTCCTCCACCAGTCCAACTGGAGGCCTAGAACCCATGACAATGTCTCATGCAAGTCTCTATCAAGGATCTGCATTGGGAAGGCCCAAAGGTCAGTGGTGGAATCTGGAAAGTCTGCACCAGCAGGATGAAGGATCTGTGCCAGCAGGCTGAGGGATCTGCACTGGAGCCAGGAAGCAACCCTTAAGGTAAGGACCAGAACTCTCCCAAAAAGAACTGCAGCGACCCTCAGCGACAGCAAGGACCCAAGCTCCTCTGACAATAACAGGTAAGTTCATATCAGCATGACAAGCTTCTCCAGGAGAATCAACAGCACACCATCTTCCCCTCCAGTTCTGCTTTTATGCTGTTGGCAACAATCCTCAGGTGGGCCTTCCACACCCAGCACCATGCTGATACAGTTCAGCTGGGTGTTACAGGTTGACCATTAGTTCATCCACCACTTGGAGAAAGGGGGCCCTTTTCTAATTCCCACAAAGCTACTGGGTAGAAACAGCTGGAAGTGGTCACCACATCCACTCTTTTCCTGCATTTTGACACATGAGCCCTTAGTAAGTCCTCTAGATTGTTCTCTGAGACATAGCTGGACTGCACCCATGCCTCCCATCTCCTCAGCCACAGCCCTGACCAAGTTGCTTGGTCCTTTACCCAGCGGCTGCTGCAGCTTCCATCATTCTGTCCTCCTCACTCCACACCCCCCCATCTTGTCCTTAGCTGGGCCTGGTGGCACACACTTGTCATAGAACCTGGGAGGCTAAGGCAGGAGGCTCTCCTTAAATGCCCGGGCTACATAGTGAGACTCTCTCTCTCTCTCTCTCTCTCTCTCTCTCACACACACACACACATACACCCTCCTGGCCAGCTGATTACTCTGCTTAAGCTCCTTCTGTGCCTTTTCCTCATTGTCAGAGGATAAAAATTTAGGTTGTAACTGTGGCCTCATGGCTACAAGGTCAGTAGTAATGCCTGGAAGTAATGCCTTTGCCCTTGGGCCCCTCGTGGGCCCTTCGAAGCCCTGGCACATGGCTAGTTATCGGTTGCCAGTTTATGACCTGTTTCCCCTCGGACAAGGAACAGGTCTATTTCCTGTAGCCACACAGCAGGCACTCCGGAAATATTCCTTGAGTGAGTGCACGAAGCAGAAAGGGCCAGGATCTAACATTGAAATGATCTCATTCGCAGCCTGACACCTCAGTGGTGCCCCTTGGGAAAAGCCAACCCATGTTGCTGTCATAACAAGACAGATCAGAGGATCAGAGGGTCCCAACCACTTCCTGAGTGCCTCCCACAGGCTGGGCCTCGCACGCCACAGACCATCACACTTACGCAGCAGGTGCGACTCTCACTTGCCAGTGGCGAGCCGGTCTTCAGAGCTCCTGAATGTGTCACAAGTCACAGAGGCTGAGTCAGTGGTGCCAGGACAGACACCCCAGGACACCCCCCTTTTCACTACATCAGGCTGGGCCAAATCAGGCAAGTCTTTGGCCATTTCATCTAGAAAATGTGACTCTCAGGGAGAAGGCTGCCCCCCCATCTCGATCCCATCCTCTTTCTTCTGCAGGACCCACACAGGGGGCTTGAGCCTAGCCGGGGAGGTGAAGCCGGTGACCCCTTTAAAAACCTGATTTGGTGTTTGCAACCAGCTTTTTTCTTTAGTGATATATCATGAGCATCTTTCCATGCCAATAAACATAATTATACACCAACCAAAAAAAAGGTCCTGTTTTGAGATTATCTAGAAGATAAATATTTCCCTTGTGCTAATTCCAGCACAGTTTATATACTGTTTTGCAACATAGGCAAACTGTTTTCTTCTTATTTAAGCATTTAAACTCTGTTTTTTAAACTGTTATGGCATACTGATTGCCTCAGGGTAACAGATGTCTGCTTGATAGAGCTGTTTCCCAGGAAAAGAATTTGCTGTTTCTTGGTCTCCAGAGGAAGGGTGACTTTGCAAGTATGTGGCTTTTGGTCTACTTGTCACCTCACTCAACCTCTGAAGAACAGGGAACAAATTACAGTGTGGCAGGCTGCCTTGATAACCAGCTATATTTACAGATCCTGGCTGATTACAGAGGTGAGAGCCTGCCTGGTCTCCTGGAGACTGACCCTGCCCCTCCTCTCTCGAGGAAGTTTTTCTCTGCATTTTCCTAGGTGGATGAAGTCACTTGTTACAACCCAGAGACACTAAAGCGTGTGTGAATCTTTATTACATTTGTGGCGTCCCCAAAATCTTAGCCATGGAAGAACCTCTGTCAATCGCCATCATCATTGCTCTGCTGTTGGTCAGCATGAAAAACTTGGTTACAATCATGCCAAGAAGTTCTACTACCTAAATTCTAACCCGACTCCGTCTCCTACTAGCTGTACTACCTTGGGTAAGTCACACATCCTCCAAAGCCCAAGTTTCCTCATCTTTAGGTAAGAAGAATATTATTGCCTTTGCCTTAGTCCATTTGGATGGCTATAACAAAATACGTTAGACTGGGTAAGTTATAAACAATAGAAATGTATTGCTCACAGTTCTAGGGGTGAAGTCCAAGGTCAAGGTGCTAGTAGATTTGGTGCCGGCTTCCTCATAGATGGTGTCTTCTTACTGTGTCCACATATGCTGAAAAGGGCAAAAGTGTCCCTTAGGAGTCTCTTTTACAAGGGCACTAATTCCATTCTGTGGTTAGAGTCCTTGTGACCTAAATACCTCCCCCAAAGCACCACGTTTTAATATCATCACATTGGGGATTAGGTTTCAACATGTGCATTTTGTAGGGACACAAACATTCAGACCATAGCGCTATATAGGGTTCAGTCAGATAGACATGTAAGGTGCCTAGCAGGGTGGCTGGAACACTGGGGGGGGGCAATAAATATTAGTGATTATTGTGGAGTCACTGAGCTCCAGAGAAGTTGTGTGTTCTGCCCAAAGTCACACAGGGAAGGGTGGCAGAGGCCTGGGCTGGTGTGATTGCTGAGTCCTTGATCGGGGCTCTTTGGACTTTCACCCTTCCCCTGTCTCCAGCACTGTTCCCCCATGTCTTGATCAGCTGCAGGGAGAGCCCCAGGGCTGGTCAGCTAGATCTATGTGTCATGATGATTACTATCTCCTGACTGAGTGGGTCTCCAGAGCAGGAGCAGGCACAGCCCAGAAGGGTGGGGTAAGGGGCAGCCAGGGAAGTGAGAGCCGGATCCGGGTGGCAGTGTTCTGGCAGCCAGGATATGACTCCACGGTATTCTGAGCCACGTTCTTCGCCAAGTTAAGTGGCTAAACTAAAGGTAAGGAAGTCTGGGAGAGGGTCAAGGAGACAAGAGACTGGAACGTCCTTCCAGGAGAAGTAGTGAGAAAACTGAGAGCCACGTTATCTTCTCTGCAGAGATTTTGCATCTGAAGGAAGGGGAAGGGGACAGTGGACCGCTCCGATTTTTGTGACTTGCCATTGGCAAGAAGGATGGTTGCCTATGCAAGAGCTGACCTGCAGACAGCCTTCTTGCAGTTCCCACCACTGCCTCAGGAGGGCGCGGATGAGCTGCGGAGGGAGGGCGCCGCGGGGTTCCGCACGCAGGAAGGTCCTGGCATCTGCGAGGAGCTGGGGACTATCCTGGACAGATCTCTTTCCCTTAGGAAGGTGCCCTGGAGACTCTCCTCCCAGGTGCGGTTGTGAGGGGTCTGGCCCTGCTTCCAGGTGCTGAGTCTGGGAGTAGGGGGAGGGGAGGGCAGAAGTGAGTGCAGCTACTTCCCGCTTCCAGCCCGCCAGCTCCGGAGAGGAGGCTCTGAGGCACTGCCTGGATTTGCTCTGAGGTTTTCTTGCCCCTTTGTTCACTGGCTTCTGAGCTCTGTGCCCTCCTTTGGCCTCCTGCAGCCCTAATGAGCCCAACTGTCTCAGAGAGCCACAGGGGGAGACTTATGTTCATTTTATTAATTTTTAAAAAATCAGTGCCAATTTCTTATAATGCTTGGAAGCAACATTTTGATGTGAGTTTATTAAAGAAGTGCCGGACTTTGTGCAATAAACTGCCCTGTAATAGAAGTTACCCTAACAAAGAGAGCATGAGGACCAGCACTTACCCAGAAGCTTGAAGGTTTCAAACGGAGCAGATATTAAACTTACTGCTTGATTTTAAAAGTACATATTCAGAACTTCGGCTTTTACCTTGCGTGTTCATAATGAAATATAGCTATTATTTCCTGGAGCTTCTAATATAAAATGTTAAAGAGTTTCATTCTTTTCCCCCTACCCGGCTGGGGTGCTTTGTTTGTTTTAAATGGGAAAACATTTTTTCAAACAAAGTGATAACTACTGTTCAGCAAAGCATACGGGTCGTAGCTGGGCGGCTCAGTGAATGTCTGCATTTGTCTGCACGGTTGTAACTACCACCAGATCCACCTAAGGAAAACCTCCAGCACCCCGGGTACAGCTTTTAAGGGGTTTTGTCTGAATCCGTTTGGGCAGCTATAAGAAGATACCTTTCACCAGGTGGCTTGTAAACCTCGGAAATTATTTCTCACTGTTCTGCAGGCTGGTGAGTCATTGATCAAGGTGCTGGCACATGCGGAGTCTGGTGAGGGTCCCCTTTCTCATAGATCTCATCTCACTGTGTCCTCCCATGGTGGAAGGAGGAGGCATCTCCCTTGGGCCTCTTTTATAAGGGCACTAGTTTCATTTTTGAGAGCCTCAGCTTCATGCTGTAATCATTTCCTCAAGGCAATACATCAAAATACTTTTTTATTTATTTATTTATTTATTTATTTATTTATTTATTTATTTATTTATTTATATTTATTTAGGGTCTTGCTTTGTAGTGCAGGCTGGCCTTGAACTCACTATATAGCCCAGGCTGATCCTGAACTCTTTGCAATCCTCCTGCCTCAGCCTCCGTGTGCTGGGATTATAGACGTATGCGCCACCACACCCGGCTCTACTTTTCCATTCGTAATACTTTTGCATTGCTGATTTATTTCAACGTAAAATTTTTGGAGGGATATAAACATTGGGACAATAGCGGGCATCTTCTTGAGATGTGCATCCTGGGAAAGCATTTGATTTGAGGCCTGGGGTCAGGGGTCTGTGGGGATGCTGGTGTAGGGTGTTGAGGGTCTCAGGACTCCTGCTCACCATCCTGCTGTCCACCTCTGGGATCTCTGTTCTCAACAGATACAGAATATTTATACCCTGGCCAGAGTGAGAATACAGTGGCCGCTCCTTTATGCCCAGAGCAATTTGAGTTTTCTTGTTTTGTTTTTTTTTCCATTGGCGAGATTGGTTACTTCATAAAACTTTTTGCAGCATGCTGACATTTTGCCTGTATACAATTCTATGGCAAAGCTGGGAGGGATTTCAGTGAATTTGTCCTTATGCTTTCAGTCTCATCTCTTAAGTGCTGGCAAATTGCCCCTAACACATCACTTGTTATAAGGAAAACTTTAAAACTTTCAGAAAAGTAAAAAATAAGATTACAGTGAAACCAGCAATTACATGTAATGATTGCTAATGCTTTCCCTCATATGCTCATATTTTTTCCAAGCTATTAAAAATTAGACATGGGCTGGGAATATAGCTCAGTGGCATAAGCAGCTGCCTGGCATGCGCAAGGTCCCGAGTTTGATCCCTGGTACCGCAAAAAAAAAAAAAAAAAAAAAAATTAGACATGATGCTTCGCCTAAAATAAGGATATTTATTTCACCTGTTAAAATGAACAATAAATTCCCAGTATTTCCTATACCTATTCTATATTCAAACTTTCTCACCTACAGAACATTTTAGGATGTCTTTTTTACAAGCCAGGGTCCAGTCAAGGAACTGGCATTGTGATGTCTCTCAATTTAGACCAGTTCTCCAGACTTTTTTGTTACTTAATTACATTGACTTTTTGAAGCGAGTAGGCCAAGGAAAACATAAAATACCCCTTGTTCTATATTTGTTCTGTTTCTTCCTGGTGTCCTTTAACTTGTAATTTGCTCACTTCTGAGAAGGAAATAATATTACTTATGCTGACCTTTCCGACTAGTCCGCAGTGACATATGTACGCAAAGGTAATTTTGTCAGTTCACAACGCCCTTAGTGTTTCAGTAATATTTTCCCCTGGTGTCCTTCGATTAAACAAACAAAAAAATGAACAGTGCCATTTATTAAAAGTTAGGTCCAAAAAACTTAATAAGTACTTGTGTCCTAACTTAGTAAGTATTAGTAAACCATTTGAAAAGAATAACATACATCAATCGAAAGAAAAAAGCACATTCTATTTCGACCTAAAGTAGCCAGAATTACTTACTAATGGGATGTGTGTATCTGTGGGGATCATACAGTGCCTCAAATATTAGAATTGGAGTGTCATCCCCAGCCGAGTTTCCTGTCTCATGTTGAGTTTTACGTCATACTTCCTTTTTATTACAGCAACCACTGAAAACCTAGCTTTACAGAGCGAGAACTCCTTCAGAAGAAATGTAGTGAGGTCAAGCTAGTTCCCGTGGTGCTGGTTATCACCGTGGGTCCCTTGAAGTTTTAAACATTCCGCAGCGCTTTTGTGAGCTCGCTGTGGTGTCTGGGTTCCTCGGTGCCCTGTGCTGGAAACCACGATGCGAATGCAGTGTCTAGTATCTCCGGTAGAAAAGATGACAGCTTATTTGAAGGCAAAGTGGACAAGCACAAATTTGTTTCAGCTGAGCAAACAGACGTCCCCACCACCCTCCCTCTAGCAGTGGATCTGGGCTTTACTGTGCTCTAGGAATACTTGGGAGATGTGCCATGGGAAACCCTATCCTGGAGAACCCGGTGGGATAGGTTTCTGGTGTCTGCATAAAAAGGAATTCTGTGGTGGTTCCAATCATACTAAGACCACCAGGAGGGGCAGGCAAGGTCACACTCAGAGTTGATGATTTGCTAGAAGGACTTACAGAACTCAGAAAAATTCTGAGTATTCTCAATGAAGACACATATTCAAACTGGCAAAGGGGAAAGGTGCCAGGGCAGAGTCCGAGAAAGACCAGGCATCAGCTTCCTGCTGGCCCCTTCCGGTAGGGTCGAGCGACAATGCTCACTTCTCCTGGTGACAGTATGTGGCAACACTCAAGTAGGATTGCCACACAGGAAAGCTTGCCCAAGTCTTGGTGTCCAGGGCTTCTCACTGACGGTCAGTGACATATGTACACAAATCCCCATGACTGGCCTTAGGCACTCAGTCTCCAGCCGGTGTAGCCCAAGGTTCCACCTGGAGACCACCTGGTCAGAAAACACGGGCGTGGCCCGAGGCCTCAGGCATGCAAAGACCTTCTTGTCAGGTAGAGTATTCCGAGGGCCTAGAGTTTGTCTCCCAGGAACCCACAGGGGCGTGACCTTTCTTTAGGACATGGAGGGTTTGAACACCCCAAGGCTGCACAGTAATCCTCTCCTTACAACCATGTGCAGGCTGCGTTTAATTAGGTCCCCAGCATGTACTGCGCCTGTGGTCCAGTCCTCCAGCCCCTGGAGCCTGGCTGAGAACCGTTTTCCCATCTGCCTTCACTGGTGGCTGAAGGCCTTGCTCATAGCTTCATTAGAGGCAGGTGAGTGAAGATGCCAAGGGTAAGTTCCTCACTGTGCCTCATCCCACGGGAAAAGAATACAGCTCAGCAAGCGTTTTGTGTTACTGTGTTTTGTTTTCTGCTCTAGCTAATAGAAAGCAGAGGCCAAACAGTCTGCTGCCGCCTGGCCTGAGGTGCCTTAGGTGGCTGAAGTCATCTGTGCCTTCTGGATTTCTTTAGTCATCTCTGTCCTCTTCTGTCCATGGACATTGATGATGATTTTATAGGGAAACCCAGGGGACCTCGGGGATTTCACCATCAGTTTAACAACCGTGAAGGCGGACAAGATCATAAGAGCAGCGAGAGCCCTCCAGCTTTTCTGGTTCAGATGGAGATGCAGGCTGAGGGGAACGGGGCTGCGGGCACCAGCTGATGGACTCCAGGTCCGGTGCTCAGTGCCCGTTTTGTGGCCAAGAGTCCCCACCCATCCTCAGGCCCTGGTCCCTTTCTGTCAAACACACTCCACTGAAATCTTGTGGGAGCAGAGGGGTCACTGGAATTTCAGGGAAACACAAATGAGCTTTAAACGAACCTCATTCTCAAAGTCCCCGTATGTGTTAGGACAAGTCCTCTTACATCACCTTGGACAGAAAGTTCACTCTCAGAGGAGAACTTGGAAACACACAGGAAAGGAACAGCTCGCTGACAAAAGCCTGGTCTTGATCCGACCTGGAGTCATCTCAGTGGCCCCTGAATGCCCCTCACTAGCCACTTTTCTTGAATAACTGTGCTGGCTGAGAATGTCTCCTGTGACAATAACTGAGCTCTGGACTGCACTGTCCCCTGTGTGGAACAAGCCCAGCCCTGCCCCTGAGTTCCTCAGCAGCTGAGTGAAGAGCGACATTAATAGTCTATGTCAGGCTTGACCTGAGTCGGGGTGGACCTCACTGTGTCAGTACAGTTTTCCAGGGGTAATGACACATGTCACCTTGTGTCCCCCCAATCCCACCCCATGCCAAATAAGGCCATCTCAGGGGGTCAGAGGAGTTTGGGACTCATTTTTAATGAAAGTACCAACATATACATGGTCAGTCATTAAAATTCTACACCGAAATTTGGGGGACTTTCTATGACTTCTTCCTTTATTCCTTAGTAAGAGTAAGAAGACCTCATATGCTTATGAAGTTCTACCCAGCCCATACCGTACATCTTCCCACTGAACCTAAAAGCCTGGACGGCCTGTGGAGCAGCCTCATCTCACTGACCCAGAAGTAGTCATTGGCCAAGAGAGTCCTCTGGCATTACCGGGTGGTACACGGTTAGCAGAGCTGTGGCCGGAGCTTGGCTCTTGTCCTCGGTCCAGCATGCAGCTGACCCTGGTGACCCTTGATGGAAGTATCTTTCCAACACCCTTCTCCAGAATAACTTTGATATTTGATCTGTGAAGAAGCCATCGGAATTCTGGTTGACCAAGTTTAAATCATTTTTGTTAAAAGCTTCCATCTGCTCAAACATTTGGGGCAACTTCTAGATACCAGGGGTAGTGTGGATACTTCTGTGTCCTCTCCTTGGTCATCCATGGCTACCATTAGGAGCCAGGGTCTGGGGTGGGAAGGGTGGGGAGCAGGGGCAGAGGAGGGGAGTGACCTTAGGGGCTGGACTGCTTGGACAGAGGTCCAACATTGTCTGCTGTGCCTCGGGGGACAGGAGGAGAGCCCCCTCCTGACATTCACACAGGGCTGGGTGACCAGCTGCGAGTGTGGCGGGGGAGCCAGACCTCGTCTGAGGCTGCAGATCTTCATTTTCACCCCAAGAGAAAAGAGGAAGTGAGTGGACAGGGAGTTTTAGGGAGGACAAAATTTCCAAAGTAAGCATGATTTGTTTCAGGACTGGCACAGGCTTTTTTAAGCTGGGTCTCTGAAGAGCTTTGAGGACACCAGCATGCAAAACAGTTGCAGTGGGATAATAAATATTAACCCAGGGGCCTTCCCCTGGTCCCAGCAGCCTTTGAAGACTCCCTCTGTCCTCATCACCAGCTCCCTCACCCCCTGCTACAGAGGGAGGAGTCTTTGTGGCCCATAGAGGCCAAGTTCAGCTCCGCAGTACAGAAGTGGGAGAAGGAGGCAGAGAGAAGCAGGAGGAGGTACCGGGGTGAGGGACACATGGAGAGAGATGAGGAGGCTATAACTTCCCAGGGCCTGGTACTTGGTTTTCCTTTGGGGTTTGGGGGAAACAAAAGAAAAACATACTGAGCTGTGCGTCATCAATTGCTGGCTGCTGAGACCCGGCTGCTGCAGGTCCTGGGCCTTATAACACTACTTAAGCCGCGGGTTGCGTGAGCACAGACCACAGTGTGCTGTGCTCTAGGTGGTCTTCTTACCTCATTTTGTCCCCAGGGATGGTGCTACCCTTAGCTGTAGTACCCTGAGGTCCCCGCATAGCAATAGACCCACCCTGTAGGTCACAAAGACTCCTGAAGTAGCCTCCTTTGAGACTCACTGCAGTTCTAGAGACGGACCCCCAGGTACCCCAGGCCCCCCAAGCAGAGGGGAGGAGTAACGAGGGCCATTAGGTGACAGCTCTGTAAGGAAGGCCTCGGTGTTCTCACTTCCTTTTTTGACCTTGCATCTGGTAGGCACCAGGTTCTATCCATTTGAGGTCGGGTTTGAAGAGTCACCAGCTTGGTTTTGCTTCACTGTCCTCAGAGCAACTCCTAAATGACTTTGGAACTCAAGCTGAATTGTCAGTCTGGTTTTTTCCATGCGTTCTTTGCTTGCTGTAGGCCCTTTTCAAAGACCCATTGAGTTGTTTGTGAAAATGGGTGATGGTCCAATTGGCAAAGCATTATGTGGGCGGTGGCATCCTGCAATCTATTCTGCGCTCACAAAGAAACGATGCTACTAATTACATCTGTCCCTTCTGGATGTTCCCGTCTGCTTGCCTCAGCACCATGGATGTTTACGGTGTTCTAGCTCAGACTTGAGGAGGACGGCGAGGGAGCCAAAGGCTTTATTCTCTCTGCGCTGCTCACAGTGAGCTGAGGGAAGGGTGCTGCTGTGGAAGTTATTATTTTCACTGTATTTTTTGGTGGCTGTTGGGGGCTGGGCAGGAAGAGAGGACTAGAGTGTTTCTTGGAAGCAAATGAAGTGGCAGAAGTAGCCAAAATTGCAACTGAGAAATGAAACCTATAGTTTAGCTTGCAGTGAGTTCAAAGGCTATGCTAGGAAAAATTGCAGGTGTTGGTTCTGAGGTATTTGGTTTCGACAAAAAAGAAAAGCAAAAAACTAACCTGGGAGCTCATCTGAAAGACAGCCTGGCTTGGAGATCATCACTTCTAACAAGAACCTCCCTGTAGGCCCAGGGAGGCAAGGGTGATGGGAAGAGGAGGAGGGACAGGGGGATGGGAAATGTGTGTGTTCTCAGAAAACTTCATCAGGAACTCAGAGACCCAGCTTGTGCCCCCTGCTTTCTGTACGGACTCATGGTGATGTGTATGGGTGTGGTAGATCACGCATCCTTTGGAAGATTTTAAGAGCTGCAACAGATGGAAAGAATTTTCTGATGTTCCGAATTTTGCTCAAGTTCAGACTATAGAAACCAAAGGGTTTCTTAAAAGATTCAACCAGTTCACTGGGCCATTGTATTTTCTTTAATGTAGAAAAAAGATTCCAAGATTCTGTTAAGTCTGCAAAGCCTCTCTTAAGCTCCATCGTGCTCGGAGAGGGCAGGGGTAGACTGATCTCTTTATTCCTCCAGTTCAGAAACTGAGGGGCACGTGTCACACAACCTGCCACCTCTCCCACCCCAACAGAGGCCTGCAATGAACTTGGGACCCACGGTGCCCAGTCCCACAACTCTTCTGCTCTATTCCGGGTCTGTGCAGATTCCAACTTTGTTCATACTTCATTCAAGGCCTCCTCTGCAGTGTGATTTTTTAAACTGATGTGTTTTCCTAAAATAACGAGCACCTGGTTGCTGCTGAGGCATCCACAGCCCTTGCTTTTCTCTTGCCCCTGGTGAGCTGTGGGTCTGTACTAAGCTGTGTGTTTTCCAGTGGCTTCTTTCTGCCACTTACTTCGTGTCCTGTGGAATAGTTTTGATTCATAACCTATGACAAGGGTCTACAGGGCAGAATCTATGGCAAAGAACAAAAAGGCAGGGTGTGACCTCAAAGGTTCAAAGGCAAGTTTGCCTTGGGGCACCTTTCCAAAATTGGTTAAGTAAAGAAGAGCTGAGTCTGCTGTCTCATAAAGAAAACGTGGAAGCCCTTTGTCACTATGAAGGTATTGTGCCCATCTCCAGTGTGTAGGATGCGGCCACCTGTAGGAAAGGTGACTAGAAGGTTCTGTAGCTGGACTCTCAACATGCTTTTTGGGGATTTGAAGAGAACAAAGTGCAATAAATGACACTCTTGCAAAGGATCTCTGCTGGATTGACCCAGCATGCTAACGGCCCTCAGGAGATATGTTTTTCATTAGCCCAATGGGATCTGTGTGTACTGTATTCATAGGGAAAAGTGAAGAACAGGGTGTAAGGCTTTAACCAGTCACCACAGACATTACAGCAATATGGACTAATATCTAGAATATATAAGGAACTCTTAAAACTCAACAGTTATAAAAGAACCAACATTGTGAAAATGGCCATACTAACAAAATTGTTGAACAGATTCAAAGCAATTCCCATTAAACTACCATTAGCATACCTCACAGATCTTGAGAAAACATTCCCTAAATTCATCTGGAACCAGGAGAGACCCAGAATAGAAAAAGCAATCCTGGGCAACAAGGATAAGTCAGGTGGAATCACAATCCCTGACCTGAAATTATACTACAAAGCTATTGTAATAAAATCAACCTGGTACTGGCTAAAAAACAGACCTGAGGATCAATGGAACAGATTGGAAGAAACAGCCACAACCACAAACACACTCAGCCACCTAATCTTTGACAAAGGGGCCAAACAAACTCACTGGAATAAAGTTAGCCCCTTTAATAAATGGTGCTGGAAAAATTGGCTTACCACCTGCCAAAGACTGAAAATAGACCCAAGTCTGTTAGCAGGCACAAAACTAAAGTCAAAATGGATCACAGATCTCAATATTAAAACAGTGTTATGGTTTGTGTCTGTGTGTCCCCCCAAAGCCTCGTGGGGTCATGGGGCAGGCTTTTAGAGTTTGACTGATTCTGGGTGTGAGAGCTACACCCACCCTAGGGTGGATAGTTTGCATATGTAAGGGACAGGAAGAGGCTGCTTGTTGCCATTCCTCCTTTTTAGTGTTTGTTGCTTTTGCTGTGTTCTGCCACCATGAGCTGTAGCCCTCTGCCATGTGCCACTCTGCCTTGTAACCTGCCAAGTATGGACTAAAACCTCCACAAACTGTAAGCAAAATAAACCTTTCCTTCCTTAATTTTGGGGGTCAGGTATGTTGTCCCAGCAATGAGAGAAAAGTAACCAAGACAAACAGAAATATTAAATCTATTGGAAGAGAAAGTAGGTAAAATCTTGAAGACATAGTGGTAGGCAGAGAGTTCATGAACAAAAACCAAACTGCATGTGAAATACTTCAAAGAATCAACAACTGGGATCTCATCCTACTGAAAAGTTTCTGCACATCTAAAGAAATCACCAGCAGAGTATAAAGGAAACCCACAAATTGGGAAAAAATTTTAGCTGACTGTCTCTCAGACAAAGGTCTTCTATCTAGAACATATAAAGAATTGAAAAACATCAGCTCCCCTCAAATTCAAAGATCCAATCCAAAAATGGGCATCTGAGATGAACACACACTTCTCAAATGATGAAATACAAATGGCAAATAAATACATGAGAAAATATTCAACATCATTTGTCATTCAAGAAATGCAAATTAAAACAACTTTGAGATTTCATCTCACCCCAGTAAGAATGGCTAACATTAAGAAATCAACCAATAACAAATGCTGGTGAGGCAGTGGAGAAATAGGAACCCTTCTCCACTGCTGGTAGGAATGCAGACTGGTGAAACCACTGTGGAAATCAGTTTGGAGATTCCTCAGCAAACTAGGTCTAGAGGTCCCATTCAACCCAGCTATTTTCCCTCTGGGTATTTTCCCAGAAGAACTGAAAGCATCATATCACAGCAATATATGTGCACCCATGTTTATAGCTGTGCAATTTGTAATTGCTAAATTGTGGAAGCAACCCAAATGTCCATCCACTGAGAAATGGATAAAAAAATTGTGGTACTTCTATATAATGAAATATTACTCAGCTATAAAGTAAGATAAACTCAAGACTTTTACAGGTAAATGGTCACAACTAGAGACCACACTCATAAGTGAAATAAACCAGACCTCCATGTGTAAGCAACATATTGTCTCACTAGTGTAAGAACATGAAAGGGTGAATGAAAATTAGGAGGTATGATAGACATTGCGAAACAAAAGGAAAATGCTCAGAAGTAAAGGGCAACTGGGGTGAGGGAAAAAAGAAAAGAAAGAAGGGGAAATTATGTATGTATGTATACACAGGATAGCTAACATAGTTGTACTACTGACTTCTATCACTTTACTGAAAGGAACAGTTAATGATTACTTCTTTGATCAGTCTTGCATGTCTCTATTTGTTTTCCTGAGAAACCACTTTGAAGATATCAATACATAATACAAATACCATTGTTAATTTCTTACCACTTTGTCTGTAACTCTGTATTGCTTGTATTGTTCTTATGCTATTTTGTAAATGGATGCCTGTTTTTCAATATGTTTTCCTTCTTTTATTTTTAAAATAAAGTAAAAAATAAACAGTTATTAAAAAATATTCCTGGGACTGGAGATGTAGCTCAGTGATAGAGTACTTGCTTCATATGAAAAAGGCTTTGGGAGCCAGGTATGGTGGTAGACATCTGTAATCTCAGTATCCTGAGATACTGAGACAGGAGGATCACAAGCTTGAGGCCATCCTCGACAATTTAGTGATTTAAGGAGACCCTGTTTCAAAATGAAACAGTCAAAAAAGATCTGGGGGTGTAACTCAGTGTGAAGGTCCTGGGTTCAATCCGGACTACCACTACCGGGGTTGGGGGCTGAATTCAATCCTCACCACCGTGAACAAACATATGTAAAAAACCAACCCCTTCATTATGGCTTATATTTAGATGTCCCCTCCAAAGCCCCATGTACTCATACGTGGGGCTTTTTGGAGGGGGTTGGACCATAGATGTGTGATACTAGGTTACAGGTGTGATAACTAGATTAGTCCACTGATCAATTTAGCACAGTTCTGGGTGAGGATAATGGGAAGCCCTGGGTGTGAGTGACATCAATCAATAGGATTGTAGCCTGAATGGACTAAAAAGGGAAAGGAAGGTTTGCTGCTGGCTGCCTCCTGCCTACCCTGCCACATGCTGTCTCCTCTCTGCCATGTCCTTCTTCCACGTTGCCCTGCCTTGGAGCCAGCTGATTGTGGACTATAATCTTTACAAACTGCAAGCCAAAATAAACCTTTCCTCCTTTAACTTGTGGGTGTTGGGTATTTTCTCCCAGCAACAAGAAAGTAACTAAGACACACCCTAAGCAATGTAATTAGAAAATGGGCAAAAGGCATGCACAGACATTTCATCAAGGAAGATATACAGATGAAAAACACATACAAGATATTCAGCATCATTAGCTGTGCTATTCACAGCCCTCATTAGTTGTTAGGGAAATTCAAATTAAAACCATAACAATACATGGTTATCAGAATGGCTCAAGTGAAAAATAATTCCAACAATTACTAGGTGTGGTGGTGCACACCAATAATCCCAGCCCCTGGGAGGCTGAGGCAGGAGGACTGCCATGAGTTCGAGGCCAGTTTGGACTACATTGTTGGTTCAGTGCAAGCCTGAACCATATAGTGAGACACTGTCTCACCCACCCCCCTTAAAAAAATCCAACATCAAATGCTGGTGAGCATTTGGAGCACTTGAACACTCAGGTGTCGCTGGTGAGAACATAAAATGGTAGAGCCACTTTGGAAAACACTTTCACAGTTTCTTTAAAAAACGAACATATGACTACCATACCACCCAACAATCAGAATCCTGGGAATTTATCCCAAAGCAATGAAGAATTGTTTTCACACAAACTCTGTACACAAATGTTCATAGCGGCTTTATCTGCTGTAGCCGAAAAAACTACAACCACTCAGATGTCCTTCACTGGAGGAATGGTTAAACCTGTGGTACATCTATCCCATGAGGGATGACTTGGCAACAAAAGGGAATGAATTATTGATATAAACAACAATGCAGTAAAACTCTGGTGAATTATGCTGAGTAAAAAAGAGACAATCTTAAAAGATGACATACTGTATGACTCCATTTATAGACCATTCTTGAAATGACAACATTTTAGAGATACAGAACAGAATAATGGTTGCCAGGGGTTAAGAAGGAGAGCTGGTAGGAGGGTTGTGGGAGTGACACTAAAACAGTGAGAGGAGGTCTTACAGTTCAGACCTAACATGTCCCAAAAGTCTCAGGTGTTCAGAGCTGATTTGCTTTGAGAATGTGATTGTATCATGAAGGCTACAGCTTCAAGAAGTGGATTAATACACTGATGAGCTCATTAGCCAATGGACTTATTAGGTAGTAGTGCCTAATTGGAATAAGTGGGTCACTACAAACATGACTTTGAAGGGTAAATTTTTTCCCTGGCATTGTTCCTCCTAAGCTCTTTTCCTGTCTCTTTGCTTGTTAGTTGCCAGAAGGTGAGAAACTGTCCTCTGACATACCCTTCCACCATGACATTTGTGGCTTGGAGCCAGTGTACCATGGACTGAAACCTCTGAATCTGTGAGCCAAAATAAGCCTCTCCTCTTTAAATTGTGTGTGGTATTTATTTTGTCTCAGCATTGCTGAGACATGGGTAGGTGACTAATGCAGGAGAGATCCTTGTGGGTTCAGACCTGTTCTATATGTTGACAGTATCGAAGTCAATATTTTGATTGTGGTATTTTTTAGAACTTTGTAAGATGTTAATATTGAGAGAAACTGGGAAAGGGTACATAAAGTTGCTCTACTATTTCTTACCCTTCACATATGGAGGAAACAATGAACATCTAGTTCAAGGCCGGCTTTTCTAAGGGGGTACTTGGCACTTTTCATCAGAGGCTTAAGGCTATAAAGTTGGAAAAGGGTAAAACCTCGGGGAGAAACAGGTAGGATGGGAGTGCCCTCTGGAATTGGCCGGGATACCCCCAAGAAATCACCAAGAAACTGTACTGGCTTCACTTGTCCATCTTCCTAGTGGACAAGGCCAAGATTAGCCTGATGGAAACTTGGGGTCAGCAAGGACTGAGATTTACTTTCAAGCCCGAGGTCCTGAGGCTCCTCAGTCTGCCAGCTCTGCCCCTCTCCAATTCCATGGCTCCCCTCCCCTCTTCCTGTTCCCAACAGTCTTGCTCAAGAGGCCCAGAAGTGTCCTTTCACTGAGGGCTGACAGTCCAAATCTTCCCACCAGGCAGATATCTTGCCTTGGAAACACCCCAGGGAGGAATTAGGTTGAAGACCAACATGATCATTTCCCCTCCAGTGTGGGGACAGATTCCTGGGTCTTAGTACCAGTGCCTAGACCAGTAGCTGGTCCCTGTGGAGGGCCCAGTCTGGGTGAAAAATATGTGTGTGTAAATATCAGAATTACAAGCAGTGGAAAGATATTTTCACCAAATGGGCTGTGGAATTAGACAACTGGCCTCTCATCCCAAACTTACGGGCACTGAGGAGAAATAGGCTGCCTGCCAGGGCTGGTGCATGGTATTGCCTGACCACTAAAGCAGCCATTTTTCTCTCCGTGTCCAGTGGGTAGACTTGCTTCTCTGCATTAAATGAGCTGGTATAACCCCCTATACTCTGAGACCCTCTGGTAGAGCAGGGGCCTGGCTTTTGAGCCTCCACCCACTACACAATGGCCTTCTTGTCCTCTGTGACCTCCCAGGACTCTGAGCTGACCCTCAAGTCCAGGCTTGCCACCTTTCCTGTCCTGGGTCCAACCCAACACCATCAGCCACAAACTCCACACTTGTAGGATCTGACTTTCCACAGCTGGAGCCCCTTCCCCAGCCCACCCCACCCTGGCACTCCGTGGGGGGTCTGCCCTTCCAGAGGCCGCCATCCATTTTCTCTCTCGTGCTCAAATTTCAAGTATAAGTATATATTTTCTTTTCACATGTCTGGAAAAAATAATACATTTATTTGGTTTGTTTTATAGCTTTTTTTAAAAAATGCATGTTATTCTAGCTGGATGCATAGTCTGTGGATTGATGAGGATTCTCTGGACTTTGGGCAGAACAGGAATGAAGAGAAAGAAGAAGGGCTGGCCAAGGCGAAAATGTCTCACAAGGAGAAAAACCAAAAGTCCTGGGGACAAGAGAGATTGGGATGGGTGCTTTTGGCTTAAGAGGACACTGGCATCCACCCCATGTTGGTCCCATGGGGTGTGCGGGGAGCAGCAAGACAGGTCTGGGAGGGTCAGTTATCATCTCCTCTCATCTCAACATTCAGGTCTAAACATCACACTGGTCGTATGAAGTCACCTGTGGTAGGAATATTTACACCACGGAGATCGGCAAGTGCCAAGATCATAAGCCTGTTGTTCAATATCACCCAGCACTCCATGAGGCATTTCCAGCAGAGGGCGCTCTCGTGCGGCTGGGGACCATCAGAGTCTCTGGGTAAGTGAGTGGCTGCGTCCTGAGTTTCTGGACTTTGGTTTCTGGTTGTTTCCTTAAGTGTGTGTTTTTAATTCATAATATGAGGAAGATTCATTCAAAGAAACCAGAAACAGATCCCCTCTTGGGCAATGGGCAAAAGCATGAACAAAACAGGAAAATCAAGAACTCAAGCCTCGGCAGTGGTTATGTGAAGAATAGGGGAAAACAGAACAAAGAAACACCTTGTACGCAGATTTAAGAGGAGAGGGGTGAGGCTCAAATCAATTCTTTTTTAGAAAATAAAAAGATTACTTAAAAAAAAATCATTCCTTTTTAAGCCTGTTAGATTTTCCAGAAACTGCTATAAAAGAGGTGTGAGGTCACTAGTGCCATCCCCACCCAACTCTGAAAATGGTCCCAATACCCTATTTCAAGACCAGCTGCAGAGGGACGGCCTTTTCCACAGCTCAAGCCAGTTATTGTCACCACCGCCTGCCCTTGCCTGCTGCACGGTGTTTGACCAGCCAGGTTTCCCCATTTACTTGGTTTTGATTTTTTTTTGTACTGGGAATCAAACTGAAGACCTTGCGCTTGACAGGCAGGCGCTGTGCCACTGAGCCATATCCCCGGACCCCTCCCATTTACTCGGATCAGTATTGTACTTGTGCACCACTTGCTACAACAGGAAGAGATCTCTGAACTACCTTTTCAACCTCAAGCCCTCTCGCTCTTTTTGGAACATCAGTGAGCCCTGGGCCACAGCCAAGGGCTTTGCAGCTGCTCTGGTAAAGTGGAAAAGTTAAAGGTGCTTAGACCTTGTCATAGGCCAAGACCATGCGACACAACAGGACCTCTCTGAACCCGCAAGGGCTTAGTGTAAAAACGCATGGGATCCTCCACCTTTATATGTTGGTTTTCTTTGTTCTTGTTGTTGCTGGGCCTGGCATAGAGATGCCTTTAGACCAAAAAGCTGGAGGGTAAGCAGGTTGGCTGGGAGTTCCTGGTTGGGTCTGTGCCAGCCTACTTCCAGTTAACATGGGGCCTGGACAGCTGGAGAACTGGAAACCATGAAGAGGCTGCTTGAGGCCCTCAGACAGCTGGGAGAGATCCTGGGGCACTGGTCTACAAGGCCAGGAGGAGCAGGATGCCAAGGGTGGAGCAGAGGCATGAACATATCCCAACTCTGCCAGCTGACTGAGGCCAGTGGTGCCCCCACCCAGGGCAAGAAGACCAGGGCAGGTAACACATCCTGCCTGGGACCACCTTTGCTCCCAGGCCCTCTTGAAGTGCTGGGGGTCAAGTGTGTTTCTAAAGATGAGAAGCACTTCCTGGGCACAGGGAACAGCCTATCTTCATGGCCCTGGGCATTTCAGCCCTATCTCACCATTCTAGCACCATGTGTGACAAACACAGCTGCCTGCTAACTAGGTGGGCTGGGTAAGCCATGGGATAAACCCTCAGGAAGCCCAGTTACCACCCTAGGTCTTGCTGGCTGGAAGCATGCTGTGCATCCTTCCCAGATGTCCCAGAGATGAGGTGCTGGATGACAAAGGTCCTGGGAAGGAAGGGGCCCTGGGGGAGAGGAGCAGTGTGGTTGTTTGTCACTCCATGTGGAGTGTGTTAGAAACAAATCAACTGAATGACCAAGTGAAGGAGTTGGCAGGCTGTGGCTCTGTGGGAGCTTCACTGGGTGGCTTCTGGTGGCCTGGCCTCTGGGCCCCCAAGTAACCCTCCCGAGGAGCCCCAAGGACCGGGGTTTGGCACATGTGGAGAAGATGTCTTTTCAGGGGGAAGAAACGGGGTGAGGGAGGCTATGAAGGGAGCGGGCTGGAGAGAGCACAGGGGGGAAAGAGAAGCAGAGAGGCCTGAGAGCATCTGAGACAGACTCAGAGCTGGGAGCAAGGACAGCTGGACCAACAATGCAGGAAGACACAGGGACAGTCAACAGCAACCGAGCTCAAAAGACAGAGAAACAGAGAAAGACAGAGACAGAAAGAGACACGGAGAGGAAGAGGCAGTCAGAGGAACAGGGAGGGAGTGCAAGGGAGCTGAGAAAGAAGCAACATGGGAGTCATTCAGGCTCTGCTGGTCCCTGCAGCCCCTCAGGACGACATCCCTCCCAGGCATGGCTCCAGGAGGTGGGTGTGGTATCTCTGCAATTAGCTGGCCACAGATTGTCCCTGAGGACTGGACAGTTGAAGGATGGGCACTGCCCACATCACAGAAACAGGGAGCCTCCCTCCACATACTCCATATGCCCCCTGTGGGCCACTGGGAGGGGCTGAAGGGGTTCAGAGGCTTGGGGATGTGGGCTGACCTCCAGCCCAGGCATATGCACCCCTTACCACAAAGCGCTTGCTTGTGCTTCCCAGAAGGAAGCAAATCCAGCTAAGGGTGAGGTTTTCCTCCAGTGGGCATCCTGTCTCCTTGCCAGGCAGTGAGGTGTTTGCCTTCAGGGCCAGCCTGGCCCTGCCCAGCTCTTGAATCCCCTCTAGGTCTGGGGTCCCAGCAAAGGTTTCTTGGGGTTTAGGGACAGTGTCAGCAGCCCAGATGTGGTACTGCTGAGCAAGCCAAGGCTCAGAGCTCATCCAGGGAGGTTGAGATCACAGCTTTGTAGGAGCAGAGTCCAGACTGGATTGGGCTTTTAAAACATAAAAGTGGTTAAAGCCATAGAGCAACAGCAAAGGGGAAGAGGAAGAGGCTGAGGTGGCCCTGCCTGTCCCATCTGGCAAGTCCAGCCCCTCTCACTCTCCGCTTCCCCTGGGAGCTCAGAAGCCTCCCCTTTGCACAGCACTGCTTCCCTGTGGGGTGAAGGTCCCCTTTACCAATTCCATGCTCAGGGTTTCCCCGCATCAACAAAAAGGGCATCTGCTGTGGTTAAATCAGCTCAACAGACAAGGAGACTTACTCAGAGAGATAAAGTGACTTGCCCAAAGTCGCAGCTAATAAATGTCTGAGCCAGAATTCAATCCCAGGTATCTCTGAGTCCCAAGCAGGGACACTCAATAAACAAGTGGTACACCACCTAGAAGACAATGGAAAAAACCCAAGCAGTTGGGCATGTGCTAAGAAGAAATGAACAAAACCCAGGGGCTTAACTGTTTAGGTTTAACCTTGAGAATGTTTTGTATTGTGCTGCATCTGACCCAGCTCTCGAAATTCTGGAGGGCACGTGATGGAGGATAAAGAAAAATGAGAGTCAAGATGCAGAAAGCTGAGGTCAGGGGGAGCCTCCTCTCCTGGTGGGAGAGAGAGAACCACCCAGTGACTGCAGTGCATTTATCTATATATTTGTGGGCTATTGTCAATTAAAACCCCTCTGCCTAGCAACTTGTTTGTATGGCTTGCCTCAGGCACTCTGCATTCTTGGGGCTGGCCTTGCTTTAGCCCCACATGTGTGACCTATCTCCAGCTTCAGCCTCTCCCCACATTTCCCCTTTTCTGTTTTGTAGTTGCAAGCAATGGGTGGTCAGTTCAAGTTGGATGAGCTGTGTTGGGAGGATTCTGCAGAAGACCTTCTCATTCTCAAATCCTTTCCATTCTGAGTGAACTTACTTGTTTGGGTTATAGATTCGCAGTCCAAGGATTTTAGGTCCCTGCATTCAGCATTTAACCCTGTACAGCCCATTAACCCATAACAGTAATCATTTACCAGTGTAGTTGGCAATTGTCAGAAGATCTGAATTTCTTCTATAGCTAACATATTACTATGGCATTATTTTATATATCTCATAGTTATACTTTTCTGCTGGATGTTCAAGACCAAGTTAAAGTGAGGCCTACATTAATCAAATTTTTGCTATCTATCAAGGTCTGTTAAGTCTTCTGAGGATTTAGCTTGGAACCATGTAACAGAACCTCTTAGTTCTTCTGTCAGTGTCAGCTGTCTGGATGAGTCAAAGCCATTGCTTAACCAAGTTGTTTTCTGTGAAAGCTTGGGAGACTTTTCTTTTCTAGCGACTCTCCTTAGGCATACTATACACCAAAGATCTCCTTCCTCTGTGGTCCAGCAATCTCCTTGATCAGAAGATCAGGGGCTCATTGAGTTGAAGGATATAGCAGAAGAGGTTCTTTTATGTCTTGGGTCCTCATTGACCTTGGAGGACTAGGGCCAAAATATTGACTATCCTCCTAGCCCATCTATCTTTCTGGTTTTTGGTCTCCAAACCTCAGTTATTAAACACCAAGAAAAGAAGTTTAATGATATTACATTGTAATAGGAGAAGTGAGCTTAATATTATAATTTTAACTAAAATCAAGCACCTTGAAATACAATGTAGAACTGTTATTTCCTATCAACCATATTCCTGTACAAAGTTAACAGACAACAATTATATTATTTTATATAGAAAATTTGAAATCAATAGCCATACATAATACTGTAGCATGACAATCATGATGACAGTTTTGAAACACACTTAAATTTTCATTTTGACATAAAATAGCCTTTTTAATCAATCATCCCTATCTAGTACATAAGAAGCTTTTATTTAACTTGTTGACCTTTAATGGGATGTCATTGAAGAAATTTGTGACAATGTCTGGATGATTTAATGTCTAAGCATCTCTTAAGTATGTAGGTACATATATAGCATGTACATCACATAAGTTTTTGTTAAAGGCAGATGTCTGAATCTGAAAGAAAAGGCTTATCATCATAAACAATCCCAGTTTTACATTTTAAAAGAGCTATACATCTGGAAGGCATGAATACATTCAATACAACACCAGATTAGCAAAAATCAATTGTCATAGCCTTAAACAAACTTTTGTTTCTTAATTTTATTTGGAACTAGAACATCTTTAAATTAGAAAACCTTGTTGTCTCATTTTTAGAAAACTTAACCTTTTGACAATGACCAATGTAAACATATTACAACAGTATATTTTTAATAACATTTATTGGGGTGTCTCCATAAGGCTATGGAGATCATTGAGGCCTCCCATTAAGGAACAAGAACTGGATAATGTTTCCAGACAGCTGCATTCTTATCCATCAGCTGGAGTCCTGTCCAACAGTTTTTCCTCACCATCAGGGATTTTTTTTGTTTAATTATCTAAACAAATTTTTGATGACTTATGAAAGCCAGATCATATCACTTAATATACTATTTTTGAACAATGAGAAACTCTCAAATCATAATACAATAATAAATAATATACAACAATATGCATTATATTTATAAATCCAATTTTAACATAATTTTGATCAGCCAACAATTTTGGTAGAAGCATATCAGACAAATGCTTCAAAATCTAAAAATGCAAAAAAGAGGAAAAATTTATTGAGCTCAAATAAAACACCTGCTTACTGCTGGACACACAGACAAATATGCATAAGACAAATCTATTTATAAAATTAGAGTGCACTCAAATATATTTTTGACCAAATTGAATTATAATAACTCTTTTACAAGTTTAGAAGTTTGTAATTATAAATAGATTAGTCAAAATTATTTGTAGGTCAATTAGCAGAGATCT